>NW_017189818.1:0-241037 GCF_001704415.2 Capra hircus | reverse complement strand
AGGATGTTGGTGATAGGAAAAACTAGGAATAATTCTAAATTCGGCATCGAGGGCAATGTAAATGGATAAAGTGCAGTGGATCATAGTCATCTAGTAGGTTAAACACAAATGCAGGGGGGACGCGGGGAAGGAAAGAATGACAGCTGTTTAAGTTGATTTCAAAAAGCAGTCCTGATGCTATAACGGCAAAATGGCAGAACAGGACATAGAGTAAGCTAACAAATTGTAAAACTACCCTCTCTGGCACACAAGTCTGCATGTTGTTTGGTGTGCCGTGTTGTGTGTGTGTGTGTGTGTGTATACATAACTAAAAGTATTTTGTAAGAGTCTTGCAAAAGGACAACACAGCAACATCTACCACTAGCTGGGGAGCAGTAAGGGGATTGAAGTGGGGTGAAGAATTGTTTTCCAATGATTTATCATTTGTTCTCCCGTGCACTTGATCCTGTTCCGTAGCTTCCCAGAGCTGAGTGGCCCTGACACACGAGCGGCGTTCGCTTCCTGGGATTCTTGTAAGAACCTTTGACTTCAAAACAAATTTCCGCATCCCCCTAAAGGCCTTATCCACTCTTTCTCACCCTACCTTCCTCTCTTTTTGCATTCAGACTCCTGTTGTAACATGGCGCTTTCCCCTGACACACCCGCTAATTCTTGGATGGTTTCGTTAGAAAAGAATCCTGGACTGTGTCAACACCTCTATAACCCACCATTATCTGATTCCCGCTGAGGCTATACCTGTAAGAGCTTATCACTTACAGAAGAAGGTTTACAGAGCAGAGCAGATTGGGTGCTACATCAGAATTCAGTCCACACTACCGCTATGTCAAGGCAGACCCTGGCAAGTGATTGCCATGCTGCTGCTTAAGTCCTCTCGGAGCCCCACAATGACACTGATGTCAACACGATTAGAAAGGGTTAAGGAAAGGATAAAGCCAAAGACTAATTAAGCAACCCGAAGCACCGCATGCTTAAAAACATTAACGATCACTGTGTTTCAATTTCCGCTCCTTCCTTCCGCCCAAAGAAGAATCCTCGAAGGCCATGTTTTCAAGCCACCTTCTGTGGCTCTCTCCGACGGACTCTGCTGCCTGGTTCCTGCTCCTCACCTTTAGCAAGAAGAGCCTTGCTCATTCAGCTTCCGTGACCACCTTTACCCAACACTTACTCCTGCCTGTGTACGCCCCACCTCTCTGCCCTGTTTCCCATCACCGACCGCACAACGCCTGTGTGTTTACTCTAAAGCTCATACCTTTCACTTTACCTTTGCTCCATACTGCTGCTAGTCTTCAGAACTGACTACATTTCCTGCGCTCGTGCTCAACTAGGCTTGTCATCATTTTTTTTCTCTCATTTCAAAGGGCAAAGAGTTGGTTTTAGTAATTTTTACTATCAGAGGTGAACATGTGCAACATGGTATATTCAAATAGTGCACCAAGTGAGTGGAGTGGAGTGAACTGTGCTCAGTCCGTGTCCCTGAANTTGGGCATGTGTCCTTATACACATGAGATACCAGTGTTTCTCTAGATGTGCCAGGCAGTGAGTTATAGAGAGAATGGCCATTTTCAGTTGTAATACTTTTAGTCTGAGGTTAGTATTGTTGCTTATGACCCACAAGCTGAATGACCCTGAGCAGTTGCAGACCCTCTCAGTTTCCTGTCTGTTTTGCTCACCTATAGAAGGAGATAATAGTACATAGTTCAATCAGGATTGTTTTCATGGCTTACTTGATACTTATATATGGCTTTGTGTGTGTGTGTGTGGTACACATTTAGTTTTATTGTAACAAAGCAACTTGTATACTTTTTTTTTCAAGCTTCCTGTTTTAATTTAAAAAAAGCACATATTGACAGCCACATGTGAGTGCCAAGTGATTAAACAAACAAACAAACAAAAAACATAAACAAAACCAAAAGTGATCTATCGTGCATCTAGGAAAAGCAAACTTCTTGGCTTAAGAGAAATGAGGTGTGGTTGTGTGTGTGTGTGTGTGTGTGTGTGTGGTGTATGTGGGGATTTTTCAGGAAAACCATTTCAGTCTAGGGTAGGGGTGGGGCGGGACACAGACCATTTCTAGTGACTGGTTTTGTTTCACCAGAAGTAAACAGAGTATTAGGGTAATTTTTTTTTAATAGTAACAATTATACTCAGTAAAAAATCTTTTCACTGAAGAAGGAAAAAATCTTTGTTTACAGTGAGACAAGCTACCCGATCAAATAACCATTTTAATTATTTTTACATAGCTTTGGTTGACTTTATAAATTCTCATGTTCACACACAAGTTAGATTTTTGTTTACCAAACTTCCTTGATGACAAGGGTCATCTCTGGCACCTGTTAAACTTTCCACACTCACATGCTTCATTCCAGACTCCCAGGAAAGCTGAGCAGCTAACAGGTGTCCATGACTCTTGTCGTCAACAGAAGCACTCAGTTCAGGGGCGGGACTAGAGTCCTCTGCTTTGCCCATTCCTGCCCACCCATCCTCGAATATTTTTCTATGGGATTAAAAACCTCAAATGTGCTCTAATACTAACTATTCATTTTCTCCTGAACATCAAAAGACTTGTCTCCAGGAATGAACATGAACAGATTGAATCCATTTGTGAAAAGGATCGGGTCTCTGAAGACACTGAATTTAGCCTGACTTTTGTCACGAAACAGCCCTGGGACCTCTGGCAAAGTCCCTTCATTTCTCTGCGCCTTGATTTCCTCTTACAAAGAGTGAGTCCCACCTATCTTCTGGACCCAAATGTCTCCTTTCATACAAAATTCCTGCCCAGTCTCTGAAGGTCTCTCAAAGGCTGGGTGGCTCTAATACCTCTTGAAGTTTTCCAGAACCACTCAAACCTCAAGTAGTTAATCTGTAAATAAATGTAAATGAGGGGACCTCCTATTTGTTATGCAAATAATTACTGGGGCGGGGATGGAGACCCTTAGTTGTTTAAGTTTGGGATTCTTGGGAAGCAGCTGTGAAACTGGTCAAAGCTGCAAATAAGAAGGCTTTCCCATGGAGACTTAACAGCCTTAACTTAGCATCTTCCTGAGCCAAGCTGAGGATTCCAAGCTTTTTTTGCTTTTAAATCTCCAAGCATAGGGTCTTCTAAAATGCTTCACTGTGTGACTTGGATTTTCGCAAGAAACTAGCTTCTGCTTTGGCAGCATCACCTTCATACTTGCTTCTGGCCACTCACCAATCAGTAACTGCCCTCTTGCTTTGCCAACAAGAAAAGATAAAGTGTGTGCATTCGTTTGCTTTCCATTGTTTCTACTTTCTCTTCCTGTTATTATCTCTTATTGAAAAGAGAACACCCCCTCCCCATTCTCAATACTTCAAAAAGACCTGAAATTTTGGCATAGCCTTGTTCGATTGTGTGTTTTCAAAGCAAGTGACCAAAAATTAAAATCTCAAAAATAAAAAAGAAGGTCATGGTCAATGCCAGTGGGACTGTGAGGCAGAAATAGAAAGAAGAGGTAGGGCTTGAAGTGGAAGAACATGGCAGGGGCTAGGGACCTGGCTGCCTGGCACCCCAAAGGAAAGCTGTCAGTTACAATAGGAACCTTGGCTTAAAAGGCTAAGTGGAGTCCAATCCAGCTGTAGTGGGGAATACTATTCAGTACACAGCCATGGATTACTGCAAAGGAAGGGCAGAGAAACGGTGTGTTAGCCATGGATCATTGCCAGTCACTGCCAGCTCTCACTTTCTCACTGGTCTAACACCAAAGTCCCAGTGTGGCTCATGGTCCTGACTGTTATGCTCCGAGCCC
Source organism: Capra hircus (assembly GCF_001704415.2). Classification (NCBI taxonomy): domain Eukaryota; kingdom Metazoa; phylum Chordata; class Mammalia; order Artiodactyla; family Bovidae; genus Capra; species Capra hircus. The sequence continues at coordinate 237,273 of NW_017189818.1, read as the reverse complement.
GTATCTCTGAACCGACCGAGAGAGCAAGTCTACCACAGTATTGCAAACGCAAGAAGGGAGTTTGTTTATTCCTAGCGCGCTAGGGCCCAAGTCTCATCCCATACAAGGGAATCTGACAAGAGCCGCGAACAAAGGAGTATGGCGGCTTATATACAGGCAGTTCTTTGTCTCAGTTACAGGAGTAGCTGGCATTACATGATTGGCCAGGCAGGATGAGCGCATATCCTGTCTCTTTCTGGTAAACATGACTCAGGTCCTAGAGACCGTCGTTTGGTCCCTAACATTCCCCCCTGTCCTTAGATCATATAGAGGAATCTTCCTCTTGGTCCTGAGACACAGTTTGATATTGTTGTCGAAGCACAAACAGCTGTACGGTATTTATGCGTTCCTTTACAAAGGCTACAAGTCTATTGATAATGCATGGGCCAAAGGTAAGCATTAGTAAAAGTACTAGCAGGGGTCTTAGCAAGGTGGAGATTAAGGTAGTCAGCCAAGGGGATTGTTGAAACCAAGATTTAAACCATCTCTGTTGAGCCTCACGTTCTCGTTTACGTTGGGCTAGTCCTTTTTTCACTTTGGCCATAGATTTTCTAACTATTCCTGTATGATCCGCATAGAAACAGCACTCTTTTCCTAGGGCAGCACAGAGTCCCCCTTGTTGCAGAAAGAGCAGATCTAATCCCCTCCTGTTTTGCAGAACTACTTCAGATAGACAGGTTAGAGATGATTTTAAATGACTAATAGATTGGCTCTAATACGGGTAATGTCTTCATCTATGGCCGCTCTCAGGGAGTTAAATCTTTGGCCTTGCAGGGACAGAGCTGTTATTCCGGTTCCAGCCCCGGCTATTCCAAGACCGAACATAGTTGCTATGGTTATGACGGTAAGAGGTTCCCTCTTAACTTTATAAGTTCTTTTCGGAGGATTTAGAGTTAATTTTTGGGCCCAATAATCCATATATTGCTTTCTCTGGTCGGTACAGAATCTTTGGCATGACAGCCACCATAACACAGAATTCTTTTTTGGGGTCAAAGATTGAGCTATGCAGGCATGGAGTTAGCCCCGTGTGTGAACAGACTTACCATCTCCCCATTTGAGGTATTAACCGTTTAGCTACAGGCAAATCATCAGGCTCGATGACATGCACACAAAGTGGAGACTTTGCTGGTAACACCGTGCCCATGCATAAGCCCTTTTCCCATACCTCTTTCATCGTCAGACCCACCTTTCGGTCCCCCCAATGACATTGAGGAGGATCGGTGCTGTTGGCCAAGTCATAAGAGGCATTGAGGCCTACTGCTTCGTAATAAGGGGGAATTAAGTTGTAACATAACCAACAAGATTTAGTTGCCTCAGGATGGGTCTGATTCAGGGTGGCATAAGCTGCCCTAATCAGCTTCCATAGGGGATCTATTTTAGCGAGCGCTTCTGCTTCAGGACTCACTGCCAAAGATGTTGGCATGGAAGTCGTTAGGCGGGGGGTTACAGCCAGCTTTTTTACTTTGTTGGGCCCGATACTGTGTACAAGAATTGGCTCTAAGACCTGGCTCACTACTATAATCCCTTTCTCATCAACCCCAAACCCTCCTGATTCCCTCGTCTGTAGTCCCCAAGATAGGCCAGAGATCCAGGTCCCCTCTTTTTTGCTTTTTTTCTGGATTGAACCTTATTCTGATTTGTGCATAATTGCAACTTTTACAGCTAAAAGTTGGATCTCCAAGGACCCTAGGGAGGGGCTTGGCGAATGAAAAATTAAGTAAATCTCGATTTTTTTACTTTCCAGCGCCGAGGTCCATCATTAGAAGTAACACAATCCCAAGTTTTACAATAAGAGTCTTGTTCCCCCCCACAGGTCTTCCAGTCATGTCTGGGTGCGCCTGGGCATGCCCAGAACCCTTGTTCTCGGAGATAACCCCTAGCCCAAGGCACATTTACCATCAGCTTAAGGTCAAAGTACGAGTCTGGCCACCATGTGTTTGGTGGATGTATTGCGGTAGTGGAGTTTAGCACCTCTCGTGTTAGTCCATTTTGCAGCTTCCAGGTGATTTTGACGGGTTGATGCGGGTTCACGCTGGCAACTCCGGAGCAGAGTAACTGGGTCATCCACAAGAGGGCCCAGCCGAGTTGTCCTGGTCCTGTTGGCGCCTTCGAAGCTTTGGCCTCAAGGGGTTGGACGGGTGCAGAGATGCTTCTCATTTTTTTTTAGCGTCTTTTTGCTCTGCTGAAGCAGCTGGGCATACGTGGTTGCAATGCACCCAAGGCCCGATACCGTCAACCTTTAGGGCAGTTGGGGTGGTAAGAAGAACAACATAAGGACCCTTTCATTTGGGTTCTAGTGCCTTGGTTTGGTGCCTTTTGACCCATACCCAGTCTCCTGGGCCAATGTCATGTGAGGGAATAGTTCCCTTATTTTGACCCACATGTATTTCCTGGAGCAGTTTCCAGACACGAGAGTGCACCTAGCTTAAGGCCATCAAGGCCTCTTGGAGTTGCCCCAACGTGGGAGGCGGTAGTTTCTTTCCTTTAAATATTGGACATACAGGGGGAGGTCTCCCATACAGAATCTCAAATGGGGTCAGATTAAGTTGATAAGGAGTATTACGCGCACGGAAGAGGGCGAAGGGAAGGAGGGTCATCCAGTCCCCGCCAGTCTCTATAGCCAATTTAGTTAAAGTTTCTTTTAGAGTCCGATTCATTTTTTTTTACTTGCCCTGAGCTCTGTGGACTGTATTTGCAATGTAACTTTTATTTAGTCCCCAGGGCTAGGGCAAGGCTCTGAACTATTTGACTCACAAAGGCAGGTCCATTATCAGAGCCGATGGTCACTGGCAGGCCAAACCTGGGAACTATTTCTTTTAAAATCTTTTTTGCCACTATCATCGCGGTTTCTCCCTTTGTAGGAAAAGCTTTTACCCACCCTGAGAAGGTATCCACTAACACTAACAAGTACCAGTAACCGTACTTGCCTGGCCTTACCTCGGTGAAATTTATTTCCCAGTGTTGCCCTGGTCCTTTTCCCCGATACCTCAGTCCTGCATGTTGTCCTTTTCCTGGCCTCATTTGTTGACACACCTTACAAGCATGCACTATGTTCTTTACAGTTGTCTGGTGCCGGGGAAATCGCAGGCACGCAGTTTGAAAGAGCATCAGAGTCTTTTTCCTCCCAGATGAGTAGACAAGTGCAAATGCTCACATAGTTGCCGTCCCAACTGAGCAGGGAGTATCAAGCAGCCGTCTGAGTCTCGGTACCATCCATCTTTATCTTTTTGAAGGTTGGTGTGTTTTTGGATCCAAGCAAAGTCTGTGGATGAATACTCAGGGGTTGGGGGCAGAGTTCCCATACCTGGAGGTGGAAGTCCGATCGCCAACACAGGGGTGATGAAATCTTTATCAGCTACTTTTTGAGCTGCCAGGTCTGTGGCACGATTCCCTCGTGCCGTGGGGCTGTCACCCTTCTGATGTCCAGGTACGTGTACTATTGACACAGCCCGAGGCATCTGTACAGCCTCTAAAAGTCTACGGATTTCAGGCAAGTTTTTAATTTTTTTTTTTTTTTAGCTGTCAAAAACCCCCGTTCCTGATATATCGGGCCCTGGATGTGTACCGTGCCAAAAGCATAGCGACTGTCAGTGAAAATAGTTATTTTTTTTCCTTTGGCTCTCTCTAATGCTTGAATCAGGGCAATTAACTGCCTTTTGTGCTGAGGTATCCGGGGGAAGGGCCTCTGCCCATATCATCCGTCCAGAGTCATCTACTACTGCGGCTCCCGCCCGTCTCTGTCCATCTTTTACATAACTGCTGCCGTCTGTGAACCATCTTAGCTCACTGTTATCCAGTGGAGTATCGGTTAAGTCCTTTCGCATTGCTGTTACCCCGGCCAGTATCTCATCACAATCATGGAGGGGGCTATTTTCCCCCGGATTGGGCAAAAGAGTGGCCGGATTTAGAGTGCAGGGCGTTTGGAAATGAATCCGTGGGGTGTCAAGTAGCAAGGCCTGGTAGTGCATCAAGCGGGCATTAGAAATCTATTTACCTGGGGGTTGCTTTAAAACTCTCTCTATGGCATGAGGAGTGTAGACCAAGAGTCTCTGTCCATAAGTCAGTTTTTCAGCATCGTGGACTAAGAGCGCGGTGGCCGCGATGATACGGAGGCAAGGTGGCCATCTGGCTGCCACTGGGTCCAGTCTCTTGGAAAGGTAAGCTAGAGGTTGCTTCCATGGTCCCCATCTCTGTGTTAGTACCCCTTTTCCTATCCCCCGCTTTTCATCTACAAATAATTGGAAAGGCTTAGATGGATCAGGGAGGGCAAGGGCAGGAGCCTCTAGCAAGGCTCGCCTGAGCTCTTGGAAGGCCTCTTTCATTGGCTCAGTCCATTTCCAGTCTTTGTTTTCTTTGGTCCCCTCATATAGGGGCCTGGCCTTTTCTGCAAACCCCAAGATCCATAACCGGCAATATCCCACCATTCCCAGAAATTTTCTCACTTGTCTAGGGTTAGCCGGCTCAGGGATCTGGAGGATGGTTTCTTTTATAGCCTGCATTAGCCACCTCTGGCCCTGTTTTATCTTACAACCGAGGTATGTAACCTCTTGCTTGGCGATCTGGGCCTTTTTGGCACTAGCCCGGTAACCTAAAGTCCCCAAGGTTTGGAGAAGGTCACCTTTTGCCTCTTGGCACTCTTTCTCTGTAGCTGCCGCCAGCATAAGGTCATCAACATATTGTAATAAAACAATGGTAGGGTGTTCAACCCGATGCTCACGGAGGTCTTCGTCCAGGGCCTCATTAAATAATGTGGGCGAGTTTTTGAAACCCTGTGGTAAGCGAGTCCATGTCAGCTGCACAGGGGTCTGACCACCATCTTCCTGCCATTTGAAGGCAAAGATCTCTTGGCTTGTGGGGGCAAGAGGCAAACTAAAAAAGGCATCTTTTAAATCTAAAACAGTGTACCAAATGTAGTTTGGAGGCAAGTTGCTTAGCAATGTATAAGGGTTAGGAACCATAGGATGAATATCATTTACCCGTTTGTTGACTTCTCGTAGATCTTGAACCGGTCTAAAATCAGTTCCCCCAGGCTTTTTCACAGGCAACAGGGGAATGTTTCATGGGGACCGGCACCTTTTCAGGACCCCAGTGTCTATGAGGCGTTGTATATGAGGAGTAATTCCTTGTCGAGCCTCCTGACTCATGGGATACTGTCGTACCCTCACCGGGGAAGCACTGGCTTTCAGTTCCACAATGATAGGGGGCCTCTGTTTGGCTAGTCCCATTCCTGCAGTTTCAGCCCAGGCCTGAGGGTATCTTTGAACCCATGGTTGTACTTCGGGGCTTATTGTCGCTGGGGCCTCTGGCAAGTAGAGTCTGTATTTATCTTTTAATGCCAGAGACAAGACCTGAAGAGGATGCCCGGTCCCATGTAAAACCGACACTTGTCCGTGGTCGAAATGAATTTGGGCATTTACTTTAGACAGTAAATCCCTTCCCAACAAGGGCGCTGGACACTCAGGTATCACCAGAAAAGAATGGGTCACCTGGTGGGCCCCCAAGTTCATATGCCGTTTTGTAGTCCATCCATATCGTTTAGTCCCGGTTGCTCCCTGCACCCAGCTACTTTTTTTAGACATGGGTCCATCTTTTTGGTTTAAGACTGAGTATTGGGCTCCCGTGTCCACCATGAAGCCAACCAGTTTCCCCTCCACATTTATAGTTACCCAGGACTCGGGGAGGGGCTTCGAGCCCTGACCCCCCTAGTCGCTATCCTCACCTGCGTAGAGGATATGACGGTCTGGAGAGGGAGTCTCGTTTTGGGGGTTCTTGGGCTCTTCTTTTAGATTTTTTTTTGGGCATTTATCTTTCCAATGTCCAAACTCTTTACAAAATGCACATTGGTTTTTCTCAAGCTTATGCCTTGTCGTTTTTTTTCAGTTTTTGAGTCCACTTTTTCCCCTTCTGGAACCTGTTTTTGTTTTTAACCCCAGCAAAAAATATCTGGGCCAGCTCTTTTTGATTTTTATGGTTTTCTTCAGCTCTAAATTCTCTTTCTTTTCTTCTAATGCGGTCCTCTCTCTCTTCTGGGGTCTCTCTATGATTAAAAACTCTCTCGGCTGCCCTCACTAGATCTTGCAAGGATTGTTCATGTAACCTCTCTATCTTTTGTAATTTTTTTCTAATATCGGGGGCTGCTTGATTTACAAATGCTAACATAACTGCCGCTCGTGACTCATCTGCCTGTGGGTCCATAGGGGTATACTGTCTAAAAGCTTTCATTATCTTTTTAAGGAAGGCTGCTGGGCTCTCATTTGGTTCCTGCCTCACTGAATTTATTTTGGCCAAATTAGTCAGCTTTTTGGCGGCCGCTCTAAGGCCGGCCATAAGAGTCTGACGGTATACCCAGAGACACTCCCTACCTTCAGCACGTTCGAAGTCCCAGTTGGGTCGCACCAAGGGGAACCCCTCCTCAATGAGGTTAGGCTGTATTGTGGGCCTCCCATCCACCCCTGGCACATTCTTTCGAGCTTCTAACAGGATCTGCTCTCACTCTTCTGTAGTGAAAAGCACCTGTAACAGTTGCTGACAATCATCCCAAGTGGGATTATGAGTAAAAAGGATAGACTCTAACAGATCAATAAGACCCTGCGGTTTTTCAGAGAAGGAGGGAGTCTGGGTTTTCCAATTGAACAAATCACTAGTGGAAAAGGGCCAATACTGATATGCCCGCTCTCCACCCTCTCTGGCTGGTCCCGCCCGGACCGGAAATGCGTGAACAGTGGAGGAGGGGACTTCCGGGTCTTCTTCCGCTACATTGGCCATTTCTCTTGTTTTTCCCCGAGTTCCCTGGGCAGGGCCCCCTTCTCTGGGATGAGCTGAAGGCTCGGTTCTCTTCCTGGCTTCTCCCGATGAAACCTGTGAAAGCAAGGGCGGATGTAGATCCGCATACGGGGGTGGGAACAATTCGGTCTCCAGATCTATCAGATTAGGATACAGAGAAGATTCTTGGAATACCGGCTTTGGTCGATTTTCGTCCTTTTTTTTTTCTTTTTCTTTGGAAGCCTTCATTACTAACACCTGTGGGCTTGGTGAGGTTGGAGTTGGGGAAGAGGGACAGGGAGGTTTAGGAGGAGTGAGAACAAAGGGTTTAAGCCATTCTGGCGGGTTCCTCACTAGATCCTGCCAGACCAGAATGTAGGGAGTCTGATCTGGGTGCCTGGCAGGACTAGGAGTAAGCACCCTCTCTTTAACTGCCTGAATAATTTGGGGATTGAAGGTTCCCTCCTGTGGCCATCCGACGTCAAAGGTGGGCCACTCGACAGAACAGAAAGTCACCAGTTTGCTCTTCTTTACCAGTAACGAAAGATTCTGAGCTCTAGACTTGAAATCAGAGAAGTGGTTAATCATAAGAGATAAAGGAGTAGAAGTTGTTTGTCCCATGATCACAGAAAAGTACACTGGGAGCCAACAGAGCACACAAAGAGCAGCGCAGACACCACAAATAGACAAACAGATAACAAACAAAAGGTGGCCACCGACAATGCACTCAATCTTACCTGCAGGATGTTCACAGAGCCAGCTGCCTCCCCAGCACGAAACTAGGCCCCGGCCTTACGCTGACTTAATCCAGTATCAGAGCCAGCTGCCTCCCCAGCACGAAACTAGGCCCTGGCCTTACGCTGACTTGCCTCTGCACTTTACAGCCAGATGCCTCCCCAGTAAGATACTAGGCCTCGGACTTAATCTGGGCTTTTGCAACGTTAGCACCGGTGCTCAGAGCTCTTATCTCCTAACGAGGTTACTTCCTTCTACCAGGAGAGTTGTCCTCCCCGGCGGGACTGAGATCCCGGACGAGCCCCCAGATGTTATGCTCCGAGCCCGTATCTCCGAACCGACCGAGAGAGTAAGTCCACCACAGTATTGCAAACGCAAGAAGGGAGTTTGTTTATTCCTAGCGCGCTAGGGCCCAAGTCTCATCCCACACAAGGGAATCTGACAAGAGCCGTGAACAAAGGAGTATGGCGGCTTATATACAGGCAGTTCTTTGTCTCAGTTACAGGAGTAGCTGGCGTTACATGATTGGCCAGGCAGGATGAGCGCATATCCTGTCTCTTTCTGGTAAACATGACTCAGGTCCTAGAGACCGTCGTTTGGTCCCTAACACTGACAAGGGAGGGCTCTCAACTTCAAAGGGGTTCCCAAAGTCACTATCAGAAAGGCCCCATTATACAAATCCAGGCTAGAAGTTTTCAAATATCAAATCCTTAGAGGCAAAGTTAGGGACCTTCCAAGGCACAACATCTCTTTTCTCTTCTCCGACTGACAGTCTCAACTCTTCTTCTTATTAGGAGACGCATGCAAAATACAGATTGAAACTCATCATCATCAAATTCACCAAACAAATAGACTGGAAGATTCCTCAAAGCCAAACTAAAAACACTGATTCTTGACCCACTCAGTCTGGAAGTTTACGACACAGGATGCTTACACCTGCTACTGACCCTGCCTTGTTGGGATGGTGTGGCATCCTCAGGGAAATTACAGAGGAGATGCAAGACACCTCATAACAATTCCATAAGACACTACACTGGTACTAATAGTCAGGTTTATTCTCCCTCCTGCATATGTAGGGTACTCAGAATTACAGAGAGGGACATGTATGCTATTTTCTTCAGCAGTTGTGTTGTCTGGGAAGGGCTGGGTGCAAATAAACTCATTCCAGGTTCTTAATAGAGTTTGAGTGCAGTCACTTTCGAGTGAATCAAAACTGGAAAGGGCTGGGCTGACCGAAGGATCTCCTTCTGGAACCTTCTGAAGAGAGGCTGTGGTTCCTTTCAGGGGCTTAGCGGTGGTTGGGGAAGCCAACTAAGGGGGAAAGCCCTGCTGACTGGTGCTCACCTAGCCAGGCTGGATGCAAATACCTAGGGGGAACAAACAGCATTCAGAGTTGGAACAGGGAAGCTGGTGGTGCCCTGGAGCAGGCAGAACCCCTGCACATGTTACAGTCAAAGATGGGGTGGGGAGTGGCTGGCTGGGGGTGCTGGGAGGGGCACTGGGATGCAGGATGCAGCTTTAAACCACGTGACTGCTGGCTTCTTGCCCAGAGGCCAGACTCGATCCTCAGACTCTCGGGCTTCTATAGACCTTGGCAGGAAGAAAGGGGAAGGCATGGGTTGTGTGCCCTGCAGACATGTTAAGGGGGAATTAGAGAAAGGGAGGCTGTTTAAAACTGAGCATCATCTTTCCTTTCCAGTGAAACAAAAAGAAAAATTTTAAAATAAACAGGAACAAAATTACAACAGAGAATGTCAATTGCAAATAAGATCCAACAGGTTCTTCTGATTCTCCCATTGAGTGGCAGGGCTCAGGTCTTCGTTAGGAGATAATTTTATTTTAAAACTGTCATCTTAAACTGCAAGGATGTCCATTAAACATCATAAGTAAACATCCCAAACGAGAAGCCATGTTGTTAAAATGCCCACTTAACACACCCAAACATCTCAAAGCCACCCTTTGCTGACCTTCTATAATCCCATTTTTAAAGTTTTTTTCTTTTTTTAAACAAAAGAAAGTAGATACATGTTGGCAAATGCTAACTGTCCATATTCACATAGAGACACAGTGTAACCTCTGAGCCCAATATACAGAGAAAGGAGGAAAAAGCTAGAATTCTATGCACAACTACACAGAGGCCTAGTACCCTCCCACTTCCAGCAGAGCTAAGGGAGCAGGTTTTTCTTTTTTTTCCCACAGAACATGGTGGTGTTGATTCTATACAGTTTTTCTTAAGAAGGGATAACAATGAATTTGGAACAGAAAGGGGTAGAGATTATTTTCCCATTGAATTCTGCTCAAGGTATTTCCTCCCCCAAATAAGTTTTGAACTATCATGTAACAATTGAACCTCCAGTCTATGTCTGATGCAGGATACAGCATGCTTGGGGCTGGTGCAAGGGGATGACCCAGAGAGATGTTATGGGGAGGGGAGTGGGAGGGGGGTTCATGTTTGGGAACGCATGTAAGAATTAAAGATTTTAAAATTTAAAAAATAAAAAACTAAAAAAAAATAAAAAATAAAAGAATTAAAAAAAAGGGAGAAAAGAGACCTCAAAAACAGGGCAACTGAGCACAAGAAGAGAGGAAAAAAAAAAAAAAAGACTGAAACTTGCTCCTAGGGACTGGAGAAAATTTAAAAAGGTTGGAATCCATCAGTGTTCCATTAGTCATCTTCCTCTCCTTCCTCCCCTTCATCATCATCTTCATCTTCTTCACCTTCTTCACCAGTACCTTCCAATCCTTCTTTCTCTTCATCATCCTCGTCATCTTCTTCTCCTTCCCCTTCCTTGTCATCCATGTCAGGAACCAAGTAGTACTGTAATGGATTTGGCCAAATATCATCTTTGATGACCTCTCCTAACTCGTCTGCACCTGCATCAGAATGATCAGTAAACCAGGTGAAGAAGCTTTCTGGTTCCTCATGCTATCTCTTCCTGCTGGCTTTATTCTGTTTGACTTGATCGTTTCGTCAAATCCTTTCCAGATTTTCAGTTGATTTCAGTGGACTTTGAAGATGGATCACCACTCTCATTCAGATGAAATTCTTTGGAGAGAATTTTATTTTCAAAGTAAAGGGTTTTGAAGGGTTTTCATCAAAATAAAAAATCTCATGTATACTATCATGTAAGAATTGAATCGCCAGTCTATGTCTGACGCAGGATACAGCCTGCTTGGGGCTGGTGCATGGGGATGACCCACAGAGATGTTATGGGGAGGGAGGTGGGAGGGGGGTTCATGTTTGGGAACACATGTAAGAATTAAAGATTTAATTATTAAAAAAAAATAAAAAATAAATGTTATGTCTTTCACCAAAAAAAAAAAAAATCTATTCTGTAACCTGATGTAATGTCTTCAAATTCTGTCACTTCAACTCTTGTCGAATAATGCTGCGCCTCTTCACCCTTCTCCCCAAGCAGAGAAGACACTTGTGGAAGGTTAACAAATGTCACCCCAAAATTTGGGGTTTGGGTGATCAATTCCGACCTCCTCTGGAAAAAAAAAAAAACAAAGGTTGGCGGAGTTGGTAATATTTCTGTCCTACTTTCAAAAGTATTAAATTCATTATGTCTCTATTTCATTTTGTACTTCACCAGTGTGTTCAATTGCTTCTTGCTGCTTTTTTTCTGAAATTTCGGGGGCCCCATCGCGGTTGGATTTGAGCTCCTGGGTACTGACTTTGGCTGCAGGCTCTGACCTGGTGCTGCTCCGCGGTCAGGGTAGGGGCGAAGCGGGGATGGGGAGAGAGGGGAAGGCGCAGGGGGCAGCCAGCAGCGTCCCCTTAAAGCCACACGCGCGGGCACTCCAACGATCAGGCCGCTTCCTTCCGGCGCTCTGTTGCTCACTCGCTGTCCCTCCCCATGGCTCGCCCTTGTGGCCTGACGATGAGGGAGGGACTGGGGCTACGTGCAGGGCCGCGGCCCCGGCTCCTGCTTCCAGAGGGGAGGCGGCGCAGGCGGGCAGGCGGCTAGGTTCCCTCACTCGCTCTCCAGCTTGCTGCTCAATCTCTGGAGCTGCCTCCTCCTCCACATTCTCCTCAGGGCGAGAGGGGATGTATGGCTTTAAGAGCAGTACCAGAAGCAGAAGTGAATGTTGCCCACTTTGCTAGCACAGATTCTGCCAGATAACCGCACCAAGTGTCCCTCCAAAGTTTAATATATGCCCCCTCCAGCAGTGCACACAGGCACTGGTTTCTTCATGATCTTGGTAAATTTAGCAAATCTGATGAGAAAAAATGATTTGTGGTTTGAGTATGCATCTCCCAATTATTGATGGTGAGCATTAGAATTCCCTCCCATTTGGATTAAGTCAGGGATCAGGAAACTATGGCCTATGACCCGAATGCAGCCAGGCAGTAAACGGTATCGGAGCAGATTAGTTTACATATTGGTTAGGGCAGCTGTCCTGCCACAAGTCTGGAGGCCAGGCAAACTGCAATGGATCACTTAGCCTACAGAGTAGAAACTATTTCCTGTCTGCCCTGTCACAGAAGAGCTTTCCAAAGCTGCTTTTTGCCTATTTGAGTCTGCTCCTTCACTGAGCGGGTTGTTAGCTACATTTGGGAATGTGAGCTTGCAACTATTCTCTGCCCCAGCAGGCTTCACAGTGACCAGTGCATTTCGTCCCCACAAGCCCAAAACGGACGGGCTGCCACTTCCCTGAAACTAAGGCTTGAGACTGAGGAACCGGAAGAGGCGGGGCCAGAGCCCTGGAACCTATAATTCAGCTCCCCTCCCCCACAACCACCTCTTCATCCGCGATCCTGCCCGAACCACGTGCCCTCCGTCCTCATTGGCCGGAGCCCTCAAAAAACCGGGCACCCGGCACACGCTGATTGGTGGGCTGTGGCACGCATGCACCCTGCTGTTGTTAGGGGTAGGGTCTTGGCTCCCATTCCGAGGGCTTCTAGCAGCTAGGCTGTGAGGGTTGTGGAGTCTGCTCTGTTGAGAAATGAGCTCGTCCGACGATGATGAGGTATGACTGACTGGGAACAGGTCTTGCTCCAGGGCACAGGGAGGGTAGTGGTGGGGACAGGACCAACTTAGTTGGGTTACCAGGGTGGTGCAGGCGACTGTGTGTCCTGGGTAGAGTGGCCCAGATGAGGGCACTCCAAGGTGGTGAGGGCACAGCCGTTTGGAGGTTGGGGGAGGAGGCCTGGGGACCGGGGAGGTCTAGGAGAGCGATTGCTAGAACATGGCTCTGGGTCTCCAGGGGCCGACTTCACTGGACCAGCCGCCCTCAGACCTGGAGCCCTCCGACCTGTCCTCGGACGAGTTCCAGGAGACACCACACATGAAGGTGGGCATCTTCCACAAAGAAGGCCAGCTCAAGGCCGGGGGCTTGGATGCTTCTGGAGGCAGGCCCCGCCCGACAGGCTGCCCTGAGCAGGCGGGGCACTTACCTGTGCTCCATCCAACGCACAATAGCTGCCACCATGCAGAGGCAGTTCACAAGAGTTCAACATCTATTCTTCCAACAAGCCGTCTAAGAAAGCGCCGAGCGTGGGCAGCGGGAAGTGAGGGGGCAGGCCCGGCCACCTGCCCCAGGTCACCCCATGGAAGAAGGGCCCTCAGGAGAAATTGCCGGGTGGCGCCATCTCCAAAGTCATCCTGGGGAGAAAGCCCCAGGCCTGCCTCTCAGAGGGTCCTCTGGCACTAGACAGCTTCCCTCCCATCTCGGGCCTGCCAGTCCTTGGCAGAACTGAGAAGTATTCCTTGGTCCCTCCTGGGGCCAGACAACCCAAGCAAAACACTGGGAAGCCACCAGGGGCCAGCAGGGACTCTGACCTGGTGGTCCAAGGAGATGGCAACCGAGGCAAAGAGCCGGCCCCAAAGAGCCAAGTGAGTAGGCGCCCTTCCCCTCCCCTTCCCCTTCATGCACTCCACCCTGAAGCTTGCAGGGGATCTTTTGCTCTTTGAGATTGTCATTAGGATGCCCAGTGGGGCTGGTGGAGGGAGGGTGCTGGCAGCCAGTGAACACTGACTAATCCCTCAAATGTTGGGTAGCTCCTGATTCCTGCTGCCCTCCTTGCAGTGGCCCTGAGCTTTCTCAGAGCCCCACTACTCACCCTGGCTGACTTCTGGAGAGCATTCTCAAGAGTTTAGCTTTTTACTTATCTGTTCCCTACCTTGACCTTCCCCTACACACACACACACACACACACACACACACACACTCACAGACACACACACACAGACTTCTCAAGAGTTCAGGTTTTTCCTTCTTAAATATTCCCTGCCTCACCATGCCCCTACACACACACACACACACACACACGCACACACAAGTTCTCAAGAGTTTAGGTTTTTACTTCTTATCTATTCCCTACTTTGCCCTGCCCCTACACACACACGCACACACACACACACACACACACACACGTTCTCAGGAGTTTGGGTTTTTACTTCTTATCTATTCCCTACTTTGTGCTGCTCCTACACACACACACACACACACACACACACACACACACACACCCCTCATGAGTCAGGAATGTGTGTTTTAGCTATCTTGCCTGTCCAAGCATCATGGAGGATACAATATCCGGGACCTGGATACCAAGACCTCTCAGGTTCCAGGAAATTCACTGCTTTTGGCCATGGCACAGGAAGTGTCAAGCCCAGAGCATCTCCACCTTCAGGTGAATCTCCAAAGTTTGGTTTCTAGGACACAGGAGAACTCTTCTCAGACACTCCCAGGACCCCAGCCTCGTTCCCAGACCTCTCTGCCTACCCCAACATGTCTCCCATAGGAGACAGTGAAGACAGGGCTGGCTTGAAGCCAGGGCTCCTTGGAAGGCAGGCCCAGAGCTGCTGAGCAGAGCAGGGACAGCTTGACCACGGATGAGGGTACCGCCTTGCTGCATACACTGCTAGGTGCTTCCCGCTTGTCTTCTGAGCTTAGGAGTTGAATTTTATGTTCTCTTTTAGGTTTCTGGAGGCCACTTCGTCTGTCCCAAGAGGAAATGAAGCAGCCACCACCTGGAGCACACAACTTCCCTCAAGTAATGCTCTCTTGTCTAGGAAGCAGGGTAGGTATGTGGGTTAAACACACTTATCTTGTCCCTGCCTCACCTCCAAGGTGGGAGACTACTTCCTTTTCATGGGAGGACTCATCCTAGTGTACCCACGGGCTTTGGGATGTGGGGTCAGTACCAGGGAGGGATCTGGGAATGAAGGGAAAAAGGGTGAGACCATACTAACAATTTCTGTATCCCTTGTCTGCTGGTCTAGTGTCCTGTGCTGCAGAGAGAAATTGACAACCTTAAAGATCAACTTGGTATGAGTGGCCTCTGCCTGGGCAGAGGGAGACCAGAGCATCCTAGTGCAGAATGTGTAGTTTGGGTGGGGGGCTGGGGGTATAGGCTGCTACCCAGGGATCAACATTCTTGTGTAAGGAGGCTCTGCCAGACCCAGCCCTGGAGCCTTCTGTGCATTTTCACCTCTCTCTGCCTACCTATCTACCTATTTCTCCATGAAGACATGTATTGTTTGAACCACATGTGCACTTTGCCAACAAGTCCTAGAGATCTTATTTTAGTTCATTTAGAGATACCACATTTATTTTCTCTAACTGCTGGTAGGCAGAGAATAGACATGTTTTCACAGGATCTGAATGATTCGGATACATTCTGGAGTGTGAGAACTACTTGCACATCTTGTTCTCATTTGGAAAAACATGTCTATTTTTAACCTGAGTGATGGGTGGATGAGTTAGTCGCAGGGCTGGGTATCACTAGGTTTTGGGGGAGGTCCAGTTTCAGGGTTAGGCTTGTCCCACGAGAAAGAGGGGATTTCTGAATCCCTGTGCCTGGAATGCCTAGGTATGCCTTTCTCTGTTTCAGTGGTCTTGCAGCGCTTCACTGAGAAGTTCCAGACCCTTTGAAATGAGTGGGACATGTTCTCTCCTCGCCCAGTCTCTGTGTGAGTGGGCTGAGGGCTCCACCCTGACTCTGCTCCCTGTCACAGGCTGAACACAGCATCCCCTACATGGAAGCAGCTGGTGCTTCTTGAATCCAGAAGCTCCACACTGGGTCCCTTGTTCTCCTTGCCCACTTCTCATCAGAAGGCCCTGCCTTGCTGCCCTACCAGGGTGTCCCTCTTTCCTGAGGGTTAGCACAGCCTTTGCCCCTCATATGCTGCAGTTTTGAATTAAAAAACTTGACAGATTTGGTGGTCTGCCTCCTTTCTGTGGGGAAGCCTGGGTGGGCCCTAGTGGACTGGGTCTGATTGGTGTGTGGCTCTGCTCCTATGTGCACCACACTGTTCTCCTCCCTCTTTTCTGGGCCTTGTGGTGTCGCCACCTCCCTCTCAGCAAGAACCAACTGCCTTCTTCCAAAGCCCAGCCACACTCCTCTCTCTGCACTTAGATCTTACCTTCCTGTTCTCCCCTTGCCTCTGTGGTCATTTGAGCAGCTGCTACACAACACAGTTGACTTTTCCCCCTTCCCAGGGAAGTTGCTCAGTCATGTCCGACTCTGCAAACTGATGGACTGTAGCCTACCCAGCTCCTCCATCCATGGAATTTTCCAGGCAAGAGTACTGGAGTGGGTTGCCATTTCCTTCTCCAGGAGATCTTCCCGACCCAGGGTTTGAACCCAGGTCTCCCACATTGCAGGCAGGTGCTTTACCGTCTGAGCCACCAGGGAAGCCCAGTCCTTTTTCTGGATTCATTATCTGCCATTGGTACTCCAACATCTTAGCCAGCACCACTGTGTCATCATTGTTTCCCCTTTGATCCTTACCTATCACTTCTTGTTCTTTAGTTCAGTAGAGGGTGGAGGCAGAAGTCACAGCACAGCAAGGTGCAGAGCAAAAGTGGGGACAGGAATCCATTTTGCTGACTCTGAGCCAACTTTAGGGAACTGCCTGCAGTTCAGTTCAGTCACTCAGTCATGCCTAACTCTTTGCAACCTTGTGGACTACAGCATGCCAGGCTTCCCTGTCCTTCATTGTCTCCCAGAGCTTGCTCAAACTCAGGTCCAGTGAGTCTGTGATTGCCCACAGGTGGTTAGAAATGGATGGTCAGAGGGTCCATATCTTCCATGCCCCAGCCACCATGACTAGTCTGGGTCCAGGTCCCACTCTGTCCCCCGTCAAGGCCCATATCACCCCAGACTGCCCAATGTTCCCATGCCTGTGGGCCTGAGCCCCTGCACCTGTGTGCCAACCCCAGTGCATCCCCTTTGCTCAGACAGACTCCACTGTTCCATCATACTTCACTTACATAACACGAGCTGAAATATGAAGTGATTATTTCAAACAACAATAGCACTGTATCAAGCATGGCGTGGCGGGGGGGGGGGGTGCGTGTCCTGACAACAGGGCCATGGGAAAAGGTCACACACCCAGGAAGCCAGTCACACCTAATGACATCTAGGGACAAGGGAATCTGGATCTATCTCTAGCTGAGTGGTAATGTGCACAGGTAAAACTTGAAAGACATTTATTTCCAAAAGAAAGAAGGTGAGACTCCATACAGGAAGGTGATCTGAAGTCGACTAGTTGCAGAGAATGGAGGACACACAGTCTCTGGTTCACAGAATCAGATGAAGCCCCCTGGTTAGGAAGAACACAAGCAGTCTCCCTCAGCAATGGGGCAAGGTCATTGGTTGGCCCATCAGACAGCCACTGATGTCTGATCATTAGACAGATGATCAGACCTCTGGAGAAGGCTCACATGTCCTCACATTGTCGTCTGTAGCCACTGGCTATGTTATCTAGAGGTCTCTCCTTACCCATCTATCTCCTGGAGCCACTCCTTAAGTGAGACTCTGAGGGATCGCCCTTCTGGGAGGCCACCCAGTGCTGGTGCAGCAAGGTGGGTACTTTAGGGTCTGATGAGTCACTGGCTTTGTAGGCCCAGCTTGCAGTTTCTTACTTTTCAGCTGGTTCACACACACAGTTAGACAGCTAATTTAGACAGTTTTCAAGTCTGAAGCATTTTGTTTACTGGTCTCCATGCTGGCCTGTGCCCCTCTCTGACAAAGACCATCAACTGTCTTGAGTGAAAGTCCCTCAGTCGTGTCCAACTCTTTGCAACCTCGTGGACTATAGAGTCCATGCAATTCTACAGGCCAGAATACTGGAGTGGGGAGCCTTTCCCTTCTCCAGGGTGTCTTCGCAACCCAGGGATTGAACCCAGGTCTCCCACACTGCACGCGGATTCTTTAGCAGCTGAGCCACCAGGGAAGGCCAACGATACTGGAGTGGGTAGCCTATCCCTTCTCCAGCAGATCTTCCCTACCCAGGAATTGAACCAGGATCTCCTGCATTGCAGGTGGATTCTTTACCTACTGAGCTATCAGCGAATCTAGAGAGTTCTTAAGCCTGAAGCCTTTGTTTACTGGTCTCTGTACTGGCCTGTGCCCCTCTCTGACAATGACCAGGAGCTGTCTTGAGGCCATCTGAAACAGTATGCTTAGATGCAGATGAAACATGTTTAAGTTGGCCTCCACTGCTTGGTTGGCTTGCATAGTCTCATCTCCTCCTCAGGAGGCTGATTCCAAGCCATCATGTCAAATTGCTGGCATTCAACCTTCAGAAGCAGTTAGCTTTCTCCACCTGTAGGGTTCTGATTTATTGGGCTCTCAATCACCAAAGGTTTCAGGTCTCAGGCATCCCAGTTGAGAAGAGCATCACCATTAGAAGAACTGCAGTCCTTTCCAGCTCTGCTTGGAGACCACCCACTGTAGCCTGAGTTCCCCTTTCTTTTGTAAGGGATCTCTGAAACTAGAAAGACCATTAACACATCCCCAATATTTTGATTCTTTCTATCACTTCCTCCAACACTTCAGCCTTGGACAGCCTGTCGTCCACCTCCCAGAGTCCTGTGGGAAGCAGCTGCTTTATCAACCATGCTAGGAATACTGAACATAAAACAAACTGCATCCATTTAAAGTGTATTCCTTGGTGATTTCAGAAAAGCACATCTGCCCATGAAACCAGCACCAGAGTAACATCCAGAATGTTCTCATCATCCCTGTGGTTGTCCTTTCCCATCACACCCAACCTGCAGCAACCTAAGTATGTTTCACTCTAGATGTGTTTGCATTTTATATAAATGGATCATCCAATATATAGTCTTGTGTGTCTGAATATGTACTTTGAGTAAAAGCACTATGAACATTTGTGTCCAAGTTTTTGTGGAGACATATAGTTTTCCCTCATAGCTCAGTTGGTAAAGAATCCACCTGCAATGCAGGAGACTCCAGTTTGATTCCTGGGTTGGGAAGATCCACTGGAGAAGGGAAAGGCTACACACTCCAATATTCTGGCCTGGAGATTTCCATGGACTATACAGTACATGGGGTCGCAAAGAGTAGGACAGAACTGAGCAACTCCACTTTCACTTTCACCACCTACCAAAGAAAGGCTGTTTGCACTGGACAAGGGATGTTTTCTCTCTTTGTTGTATGGTAAAGAATGGGCCTGCCCCAAGGGGTCTCTCAGTGACTTTCCAAACCAGTGGTTAAAATGGGAAACACCTTTTCTAAATATAGTTCATTTTAAATCCTTGCCTTCCCTGTGGGTTGGGAGGAACACACTGAAAACAGGAAAAGATTTCTCCTTCCCAAGGGTGATTACATCATTTGTCTCTAAAAAATGAGAATTGTCCTCACAAGGTCCTAGGAGTCCTTGAAGCTCCTTGGTTTTCATTCTTCCAACAGCACTACCAACCTCTCCTTGCTACCTTCACCTGCCTCATGCCCACAGATTTTGCTCTCCTGCTTCAGGGGATCAAGGCTCCAGTGTGCTTCTGAGTTCCTTCTCAGAATCCTCCTGGTGAGAGGTGGGTGAAAAGGACAGCTTGTTTTCACTGGAAGCCCTGAGACCAGGTAGAGAGGCTGGATGCACATCTGGCTATGAGAAGGTGAGTCTTGGCAGTTTCCAGCCCTAGAATCAAGATAACCTTTATCCACCTTTTCCTGCTGGGCTGGTGAAGTGAAGAAGGCCTTGGAGTAGGACAGCAGCCACTTCCTGGCACACTACAGGAGAGATACTGATGTGTGTTGTAGGAGCTCCAAGAACAGAAGACTCTTGGCACAATGATAAGCAGCTTGGAAGAAAAGCAAGGAAGGTTCCTGGGCAGGGGCTTTAACAGGCATCAGGAGTGCCAGCTAATGTTTCCTCAGGGACTGGGGATTGAGCAAACCCCTTCCCTGACAGAGGAGCAGGTTGGGACTGGCACTGAGAACAGAAGCCCATATATATGGTGGGGCTGCTGAGCTAGCCCTGATCACCCTGTGGCATGTTGGGGGGCTTTGGGTTCTCTTTCAGGGTGTCAGGGCTGTGAGCAAGAGCAGTCTTGTGCTCCCTGCACAGCCAGGCAAACTGGGCCTTCCAGATGATCTTGACCAGGGTTTGCCAAGGCTGAACCTCCAAGTCTCCAACTCAGCAATAAGGCCCTGAAGGCAGCCACATAAAAAGCACAGCATGGAATAAAGTCTGAAGCAACGCTGGCCATGCACCCAAGAGGAGCCTCAAGAGGGTGTCAAGGGCCCCTGGTTTTCTCCTGTGACAGGTCCCAAGTGCAGCTGTGTCTGTGACATCTGACAGTTAATCAGGCTCTCTGAGCAGCTGACACCTCTGACCAGGCTCATGGACCCCATCATGCCAAGCCCAGGTGACACAAGAAGACTTGTAATTGAGTAGACTCATCACTGGGGACTTGACAGGTAGGTGCCAGTACAGACACCCAAGGGGTAGAGGCAAGTTCTGGCAAACCTTTCATCCTCTTATTGTAAGATTCTGATACCTTTCAAACCTACGGTGGGGGAGACATAGAGTGTACTCCAGACCCCAGACATCGGGGGCCACTGGCTCAGCTGACTTTCACGCTCCAGAGACCTCCCCTTTCTGCATCATCCATGGAGGGAGCAGGCCGATTGATAGCTGCTCTTGCCTCCACTGCAGCTACACCTTGCACCCTTCTCTCCTTCTTGGAGGAGCTTTATTAAGATGGCTTTCTACACTTGTTTGTGCTTCTAAATCTTCTCTATAAAACACACAAGAGGCAGGGTATGGGCATCAGGCTGTATGAAAATCCACAAATTTAAATACCATGGCTATTTAAACCAGTACCATATAGATATATAAAAATGTATATCTAGACCTTCTTGCTGTTTCTCATTTTTTAGTATTATGAACAATGCCAAAATGAATATCCTACTATAGTTGTTTTTCTGTACTAGATATATTAGAAGAGGAATTGTTGGGTCAAAGAGTAAGCTCCTTTAAAGAGTTTAACAAATTGTCCCCCCAAAATGTTGCATCCATTCACATCCTAACCAATTGTGTATGAAAGTGATCATTTTCATACATCCCACTGCAAGCAGAATAAATTCAGTCTTTTACATCTTTGCCCATGTAGTCACTCAAGTCACAAGTCCACTTTCCTTTTGATTTTATTTATTTTACTTTACAATATTGTATTGGTTTTGCCATACATTGACATGAACCCGCCATAATGTAACCGAATACGAAGGGCATTTGGCCAATGGTATCTCTTCTTGGAGAATTGCCCATTCATATTGTTTACCAGTGTTTTATTTGGGACAGTAATATTTTTCACACTGATGGGTAATTGCTCTTCACATGTTTGAAATATCAAATATTTGTCATAATTGGAAAATACATTCTCTCTACTTATTTTATCTTTGTATGTGGTCTTTTCTATGTACAAATTTGAACAATTTAAATATGTTTAAGTGATCTTTTTTTTCATTATGCTTTCTGAATTTTGTTTCCAACCAACAGCCCTGCCCATTATAAAATTATGAAAACCTTCATTCAAAGCAACTTCTAAGACTTCATATTTTTTATCTATTGGGTGAGACAAATATTTATGTATTTTGTAAGAAATGACATAGAAATCTAGGATTATTTTCTCTCCAAAGTGTTGGTCAGGTGTCCCAATACCATTTCCTAAATAATCCATATCTCCCCACTGAAGTGAAATGTCATTTTCACCAAATTCTAAATTCCCATCTAGGCTTATTCTTGAAAATTTGTTCAACCAGTTAATATAGGTTGCATGATTCCAGGATGACCTCTCTGAGGAAACTACCTGAAGAAAACTGTAGGGAAGGTAGGGGGCAGAATTAGGAGACAGAAGGACAGAGAAACAGAGACAGACAAACTCTTAGAAAAGAAATCTTTTGCAATACTGAAAGGAAAGCTTACAGAACTATTAGGTGGGTGACATTTTGAATGGATCTCTGGTTCCCTGAATCTTCTCAATAATCTCAGATATCCCCATGGCAACTGTGAGGAAACCACTCTATTAAACTGTGCTCTTACTTTCATGACAGAGACACAGTTGGGATGGAATCCAACTACAAAATTGCAATTTATTAACTCTAAGAATCCTTTTCCAAATTGAGTTTTCTGGGCACCCCACACTTTGGCTACATGCACTAAGGGGACCCTATCAGCAAGGTCAGGTAGAAACTCGAAGGTTCCTTCTAGGTGGGGAGGAGATAAAGTCAAGATCGGAGTTGTGGCTCCCAGGCTCTAGGTTACCTAAGACCATGATGAGTGACTGTTTGTCCTGCAGTCACACTTAAAGATGGCTTCATGGAAGCCTCTACTCAAACCCCAGAGTTTGCTCTCAGAGAACACACAGCCGCATTTGCTCAGTGGTAACAGCTGGGTTCTCTGCTCCCTTCCCTTGCAATGTGAAGGGAGTCACTTGGCCTTCTCGCAACTTGACCAAGTAAGTAATTGCAAATCACCCCCAAACAGCTTGCGTTTCTTGAGTCTGTTGCTTGAAACTCACTTGTGCAGGTCTGCATGACTTGGATCTCTTTGTAAGTGACAAAACATAGCTGTGAGTAAATGAAGTAGGCTCCCTGGAGGGACATGGAGGACCTCATAGTATTGAAGATAGGGGCAGAATAACAAAGCACCAGGAACTTGGGGTCCCGTGCAGTTCCCTATGCATTTTTGGATGAGCTTTTCCATTTATGCAAAAAAAAAATGCTGTTGAGATTTTGATGATGATTGCATTTCTGTAGACCACTTTGTGAATATTGTCATCTTAACAATATTAAGTCTCCCAATCCATGTACATGGAAAATCTTTCCATTTAATTTCAGTTCAGTTCAGTCGCTGAGTCGTGTCCAACTCTGCAACCCAATGTTCCACAGCACGCTAGGCCTCCCTGTCCATCACCAACTACTGGAATTTACTCAGACTCATGTCCATTGAGTTGGTGATGCCATCTAACCATCTCATCCTCTGTCATCCCCTTCTCCTCCTGCCCTCAATCTTTCCCAGAATCAGGGTCTTTTCAAATGACTCAGATCTTCACATCAGGTGGCCAAAGTATTGCAGTTTCAGCTTCAACATCAGTCCTTCCAATGAACACTCAGGACTGATCTCCTTTAGGATGGACTGGTTGGATCTCCTTGCAGCCCAAGGGACTCTCAAGAGTCTTCTCTAACACCACAGTACAAAGCTTCAATTCTTCGGCATTCAGCTTTCTCTATATTCCAACTCTCACATGCATACACGACTACTGGAAAAACCATAGCCTTGAATACACGGACCATTGTTGGCAAAGTAACGTCTCTGCTTTTTAATATACTGTCTAGGTTGGAGAATCCCAGGGACAGAGGAGCCTAGTGGGCTGCCGTCTATGGGGTTGCACAGTCGGATACGACTGAAGCGACTTAGCAGCAGCAGCTAGATTGGTCATAACTTTCCTTCCAAGAAGTAAGTGTCTTTTAATTTCATGGCTGAAGTCACCATCTGCAGTGATTTTGGAGCTCCCCCAAAATAAAGTCAGCCACTGTTTCCAATGATTCGCCATCTATTTGCCATGAAGTGATGGGACGAAATGCCATACATAATCTTAGTTTTCTGAATGTTGAGTTTAGAGCCAACGTTTTCACTCTCCTCTTTCACTTTCATAGGGAGGCTCTTTAGTTCTTCTTCACTTTCTGCCATGAGGGTGGTGTCATTTGTATACCTTTGATTATTAATATTTCTCTCATTTATCTTGATTCCACATTTAGCTTCATTCAGCACAGTGATATAGTCTGCATATAAGTTCAATAAGAAGGGTTACAATATACACCCTTGATGTACTCCTTTCCCGATTTGAACCCAGTTTGTTTTTCCATGTCCAGTTCTAACTGTTGCTTCCTGACCTGCATACAGATTTCTCAAGAGGCAGGTCATGAGGTCTGGTATTCCCATTTCTTTCAGAATTTTCAACAGTTTATTGTGATCAACACAGTGAAAGGCTTTGGCATAGTCAATAAAGCAGAAATAGATGGGGCTTTTTTTTTAGAATTCTCTAGCTTTTTTGATGATCCAGCAGATGGTGGCAATTTGATCTATGGTTCTTCTGCCTTTTCTAAATCAGCTTGAACATCTGGAAGTACATGGTTCATATATTACTGAAGCCTGGCTTGGAGAACTTTGAGACCTCTATGACTAACATCCAAAAAAGATGTCCTTTTCATTATAGGGGTCTGGAATGCAAAGTAGGAAGTCAAGAATCACCTGGAGTAACAGGCAACTTTGGCCTTGCAGGACAGAATGAAGCAGAGGAAAGGCTAATAGAGTTTTGCCAACAGAACACACTGGTCATAGTAAACACCCTCTTCCAACAATACAAGAGAAGACTCTACACGTGGACATCACCAGATGGCCAACACTGAAATCAGATTGATTATATTCTTTGCAGCAAAGAGGGAGAAGCTCTATACAGTCAGCAAATATAAGATGGGGAGCTGACGGTGGCTTGGATCATGAACTACTTACTGCCAAATTCAGACTTAAATTGAAGAAAAAGGGGAAGAACACTAGACTATTCAGGTACGAACTAAATCAAATCCCTTATGATTATACAGTGGAAGTGACAAATAGATTTAAGGGACAAGATCTGATAGACAGAGTTCCTTATGAACTATGGACAGAGGTCTGTGCCACTGTACAGGAGACAGGGATCAAGACCATCTCCAAGAAAAAGAAATGCAAAAAAGCAAAATGGCTCTCTGAGGAGGCCTTACAAATAGCTGTGAAAAGAAGAGAAGTGAAAGGCCAAGGAGAAAAGGAAAGATATATCCATTTGAATGCAGAATTCAAAGAATAGCAAGGAGAGAAAAGAAATCCTTCCTCCGTGATCAGTGAAAGGATATAGAGGAAAAGAACAGAATGGGAAAGACTAGAGATCTCTTCAAGAAAATTAGAGATACCAAGGGAACATTTCATGCAAAGATGGGCTCCATAAAGGACAGAAATGGTATGGACCTAACAGAAGCAAAAGATATTAAGAAGAGGTGGCAAGAATACACAGAAGTACTGTACAAAAAGATCTTCATGACCCAGAAAATCATGATGGTGTGATCACTCACCTAGAGCCAGAAATCCTGGAATGTGAAGTCAAGTGGTCTTAGGAAGAATCAGTACAAACAAAGCTAGTGGAAGTGATGGCATTCCAGTTGTGCTATTTTAAATCCTGAAAGATGATGCTGTGAAACTGCTGCACTCAATATGCCAGCAAATTTGGAAAACTTAGCAGTGGCCATGGGACTGGAAGAGGTCAGTTTTCCTTCCAATCGCAAAGAAAGGCAATGCCAGAGAATGCTGAAACTACCACACAATTGTACTCATCTCACACGCCAGTAAAGTAATGCTCAAAACTCTCCAAGCCAGGCTTCAACAGTACGTGAACTGTGAAGTTCCAGATGTTCAAGCTGGTTTTAGAAAAGGCAGAGGAACCAGAGATCAAATTGCCAACATCCACTGGATCATCAAAAAAGCAAGAGAGTTCCAGAACAAACATCAATTTTTGCTTTATTGACTATGCCAAAGCCTTTGACTGTGTGGATCACAATAAACCGTGGAAAATTCTGAAAGAGATAGGAATCAGACCACCTGACCTGCCTCCTGATAAATCTGTATGCAGGTCAGGAAGCAAAAGTTAGAACTGGACATGGAACAACAGACTGGTTCCAAATAAGAAAAGGAGTATGTCAATGCTGTATATTGCCACCCTGCTTATTTAACTTATATTCAGAGTACATCATGAGAAATGCTGTGCTGGATGAATCACAAGCTGGAATCAAGATTGTCAGGAGAAATATCAATAACCTCAGATATGCAGATGACACTACCCTTATGGCTGAAAGTGAAGAAGAACTAAAGAGCTTCTTGATAAAAGGGAAAGAGGAGAGTGAAAAGGTTGGCTTAAAGTTCTACATTCAGAAAACTAAGATCATGGCCTTGGGCCCCATCATTCATGGCAAATAGATGGGGAAACAGTGCAAACAGTGGCTGACTTTATTTTTTTGGGCTCTAAGATCACTGCATATAGTAACTTCAGCCATGAAATAAAAAGACACTTACTCTTTGGAAGGAAAACTATGAGCAACCTACATAGCATATTAAAAAGCAGAGACATTACTTTGCCAGGAAATGTCCGTCTAGTCAAGGCTATGGTTTTTCCAGTAGTCATGTATGGATGTGAGAGTGGGTCCATAAAGAAGATTGAATGCCTAAGAATTGATGCTTTTGAATTGTGGTGTTGGAGAAGACTGTTGAGAGTCCCTTGGACTGCAAGGAGATCCAACCAGTCCATCCTAGAGGAAATTAGTCCTGAATAGTCATTGGAAGGACTGATGTTGAAGCTGAAACTCCAATACTTTGGCCACCTGATGTGAAGAGCTAACTCATTTAAAAAGATCCTGATGCTGGGAAAGATTAAGGGCAGGAGCAAAAGGGGGACAACAGAGGATGAGATGGTTGGATGACATCACCGACTCAATGGACATGAGTTTGAGTAAACTCTTGTAGTTAGTGATGGACAGGGAAGCCTGGTATGCTGCAGTCCATGGGGTTGCAAAGTTCAGCCACACTGAGCAACTGAAGTTAACTGATTATGTAGAGTTACTTAATTGAATTATGTCTGTGTGTTGATCTCATATCCACAACTCTGATGAATTAAATAAATAGGTCTACTAAGTTCTTTATGTGGATTCTTTTGTTCAGTTCAGTTCAGTTGCACAGTGGTGTCTGGCGCTTTGTGACCCCACGGACTGCAAAATGCCAGTCTCCCCTGTTCACCAACTCCCATGGCTTGCTGAAACTCATGTCCATTGTGTTGGTGATGCCACCCAATCATCTCATCCTCTGTTGCCCCCTTCTCCTCCCACCTTCAATCATTCCTGGTATCAGGGTCTTTTCAAATGAGTTAGTTCTTTCCATCAGGTGTCCAAAGTATTGAAATTTCAGCTTCAGCATCAATCCTTCCAATCAATATTCAGGGTTGATTTCCTTTAGGCTGGACCGGTTGGATATCTTTGCTATCCAAGGATTTTTTAGGATTTTATATATAAGATCAAATCATCTGTTAGTAGAGTTACTCATGATTCTTACATTCCATTTTAGGTGCTCTTTCTTCTTATTTAATTGCAGTGGCTAAAATTTCCAGTCCAATGTTGAGCAGAAATGATGAAAGTCAGCATCCTTGCCTTGTTCCTGATCTTTTTTAAGGCAGGTGTTTACAGTCATAAATTTCCCTCTGAGCACTTCTTTCAAAGTATACCATAAGTTTTGGGGTGTTTTTTTTTTCATTTTCATTCATCTCAAATTATTTTCTAATGTACCTGTAATTTCTTCTTGATTCACTGTTTGTTTCAAGACTATGTTATTTAATTTCCACATATTTGTGAATTTTCAATTTTTCTCTCTGTTACTTGACTTGTGGTTTCCTTTCATTGAGGGTACAGATCACACTATGGATTATTTCAATTTTTTAAGCTTTCCCAAGACTTTTTTTGCCCAACACATGTTCTATTCTGGAGAATATTCCATGTATTCTGCTGTTGTTTGGTGGCGGATACTGTATACATATGCTAGGTCTAGTTGGTTTTTTATGTTGTTAAAGTCCTCTTCTTCTTTACTGATCTTCTGTTTGGCTATTCTACCCATTATTAAAGGTAGAGTATTGAAGTCTCCAACTGCCATTGTAGAACGGGTGTCTCTCCCTACCATTCTGTCAATGTTTACTTCAAACAATTTAGGATTTTGTTGTTAGGTGTAAACTATGCTTACAATAGTTATATCTGTTTTATTAATTTATCACTTTCATCATTGTATGATCTTTGTCTTTTTTGATAAAGTTTGACTTAAAGTCTAATTTTATCTGATATTACTACAGCCACTCTAGATCTCTTTTGAGTATTATTTGTACAGAAAGCTTTTTCATCTAACTTTCAACCTACTTGTTCTTTTGGTTCTAAAGTGAGTTTCTTGCACATGATGTGTAGTTGGGTCACATTTTTTAGATCCATTTTTTCTCATCTCTAATTTTATTTGGAGCAGATAATCCACTTACATTTAAAGTAGTTATTGATAAGAGCTTCCTTTCACCGATTTGTTTTCCTTGCATATGTATTATATATTTTATCTCTCAGGTCCTCCATTACTGACAAACGTGGGTTAGATTGGAATTTTCTAGATACTTACCATCTTGAGTCCCTTCTCATTTATTTCAGTGTATATGTTCTTAGTGGTTTCCCTGGAGAGTACAATGAATATCTTTTATCAATATTTAGAAGAATCTAGTTTGAAGTAACTCAACTATTGAAGCAAAGTTGACATTAATTCAAACTAGGTTGTTCTAAACCCTTTTATAATGTTATTGCCACAGTTTATATCTTTCTACATTGTGTGCCCATTGGCATTGTTTTATAATCGTTGTTTTATGTTTTTGTATTTAATCATATATGAAAAGAGAGAAGTTATAAACTAAAATACATTAATATTAACTTTTATGTTTACTTATGTATTTACTTTTGCTGACATGCTTTATTTCTCAGCACAACTTGAAGTTATTGTCTACTGTCCTTTCATCTCAATCTAAAAATCTCCCTTCAGCACTGCTTGTAGAGCTCATCTACTAGAAATGAATTATCTCAGATTGAATTTATCAGGGAATGTCTTAATTTGTTGTTCTATTTTGGAGGAAAGTTTTGCCAGGTATGGAGTTCTCAGGTGACAGTTGTTTTTTTTTCTTTCAGAACTTTCAATATGTAACCTGATTGCCTTCTAGACTTCATGGATTTTGATGAGAAACTGTCACTCTTATGAGGATCAATTTGTACAAAAAAGTTGCTCCTGCTTTGCTGTTTTCAAGGTTCTCTCTTTGGTTTTTGATAGTTTGATCACAATCTGTCTTGGTGTGCATCTTTTGTTTTTATCCTTTTTGAGATTCATTGAATTTTTTTGATGGAGAGCTTCATCATCTGCCTATTCTAGAGTCAACATTCTAAAATCAGGTTTCAATCAGTTTTGAAGTTCCTCTGGATTTTAGATATGTAAGTGCACATCAGTATGCCTAGTGGAATCACACCACATGAACATTTAGCCTTTGTGGATTCTGTGACATGGACTTGAGAAGGAGCGACAAAGACAAAGGGACATAACTTCTTAGACATGCCCTCTTAGACTTCTTATGACAAGGTCTCATGAGCCTTGAGCTCCTCACTGTGATTGTGCCTCCAACATAGACCATCACACACACCTCCTGAAAGACTTCTAAACATGCAAGCAGTATAATTTGGGAGATTTACACTTGTTTAGCATTGAAAGAAAGACACAAGTAAAGCTCCCATACCCCAGAGATAACCACTGTCAGTTAGTATTTTGGAGAACATCTTTTTGTGAATCTTTCTGTGAATATAAACACATAACATATATATCTATGTATCCATCTATGAAAGAGCTATGTCTAAGGACACACACACACACACACACACACACACACACGCACAACACACACACAAAGAATTTGTCCTAGGGGTCCTCACCCAGACTTTCCTGACTAAAACAAAAAAACCCTTAGGGATCCAACCAACGCACTTGGTGACAACTCAACTGCCCTTGCTGTCTCCAGCCACTCTCCCCAAAGCAGACCTTCCATTCATTGCTGTCTGGTTCTTCTTTCCTCCTGGGAAAGCAGAGATGCCTGACTGAGGAGGTAAGTCACAAAGAGAGCCACAGCTCGCCCCTTCTCCATTCTGTGGTGACCAGACAGCCCCACAAATAAGTCATGTCCTTACTACCCCAGGCTGGAGCTCCTTGGTCAAAAGTAACCAGTATGGTTTTAACCTTGGTTTTAACCACTGAGGGAGGCTGCAGTATGTGATTCCCCAGATTGCCTCTGGTCTTGTTGACAGATGTATTTCCAATGCTACCTACAGAAACCAGAAGCCATGGGGAGAGGCAACTGAACTGTCATCTCAGAATTCCTCCTCGTGGGACTGTCAGAGGTGCCCAAACATCAGCCCCTCCTCTTCTGTCTGTTCCTGTCCATGGACCTGGTCGCTGCGGTGGGGAACGTACTCATCATCCTGGCCATCGGCTCAACCTCCTACTTCCACACCCCCATGTACTTCTTTATAGACACCCTGTCCAGTGTGGATATCTGCTTCACCTCCATCACTGTACCGAAGATGCTGCTAAACATCCAAACCCAAAGCCAAGCCATCCTCTACGTGGCATGCCTCACATAGATGTATTTCCTAATTTTGTTTCCAGAGCTGGACATTGTCCTTTGGCAGTGATGGCTTATGACATATTTGTAGCTATATGTCACCCTCTCTACTATGCCACAACCACGAGACCCCAATACTGTATCACATCGGTGCCTTTGGTTCTGATAGTCACAAACATCTATCCCTTGATCCACACTGTCCTAATGAGCACACTGTCATTCTGCACAAGTGTCAGAATCCACCACATCTTCTGTGAACTCTATGCAAATTCACAACATCTTCTCTGAACTCTATGCATTGCTAAAGCTCTCCTGCTCAGTGAGTTGGTGGTTTATACTGTGGGGAGCTTTCTTTTTGTCACTCATTTGTCTGTATCTGTGCCTCCTGCATGCACAATTTCTCAGCCATCCTGAGACTTCGGTCTTCCCAGGACAAGCTGAAAGCCTTTTCCACTTGCAGTCCCCACTTTGCTGTGGTGTCATTATTCTATGGGCCCCTGTTTGGAGTGTACCTGCTCCCCTCTTCCTCCTACACAGCCAAGGACTCAGTGGCCACGGTGTTATATGTGGTGATACCTCCCATGTTCAGCCCCTTC
Source organism: Capra hircus (assembly GCF_001704415.2). Lineage (NCBI taxonomy): Eukaryota > Metazoa > Chordata > Mammalia > Artiodactyla > Bovidae > Capra > Capra hircus. The sequence goes on along the minus strand of NW_017189818.1, from coordinate 206,632 downwards.
ATTTACTGTCTGAGGAACAAGGACATGAAAGGGGCCCTAAGGACCTCCTGGGCTGGAGAAGGCTCTTGTCTCAGTAACAGCAGTTTCTGCTTGGTCACAACAAGACAAAGGTGGCTTGTCTTCTCTGTGCCTTCAGGTGGGAAGGGACTGTCTACCAGACAGATGTGATCAGATGCCCAACTCAGCGCCAGATTTCTGCTGTCCTCACACCCATCTGCTCATTCAGCCACTTGTCCCTGAGTGACTCTTGTGTGCCAGGCCATGGGTGGAAAGGCGGGACAGCCTGTCTTCAGTTCAGTTCAGTTCAGTAGCTCAGTCATGCCTGACTCTTTGCGACCCCATGAACCACAGCACACCAGGCCTCCCTGTCCATCACGAACTACCAGAGTTCACCTAAACCCCTGTCCATTGAGTCGGTGATGTCATCCAACCATCTCATCCTCTGTTGTCCCCTTCTCTCCCTGCCCTCAGTCTTTCCCACCATCAGGGTCTTTTCAAATGAGTCAGCTCTTCACATCAGGTGGCCAAAGTACTGGAGTTTCAGCTTCAACATCATTCCTTCACATCAGGTGGCCAAAGTACAGGAGTTTCAGCTTCAACATCAGTCCTTCCAAAGAACACCCAGGACTGATCTCCTTTAGTATGGACTGGTTCGATCTCCTTGCAATCCAAGGGATTCTCAAGAGTCTTCTTCAACACCACAGTTTAAAAGCATCAATTTTTAGTGCTCAGTTTTCTTTATAGTCCAACTCTCATATCCATACATGACCACTGGAAAAACCATAGCCTTGACTAGACGGACCTTTGTAAACAATGTCTCTGTTATTTAATGTTGTCTAGGTTGGTCATCGGAGAAGGCAATGGCAACCCACTCCAGTACTTTTGTCTGGAAAATCCCATGGGTGGAGGAGCCTGGTAGGCTGCAGTCCCATGGGGTCGCTAAGAGTCGGGCATGACTGAACGACTTCACTTTCACTTTTCACTTTGATGCATTGGAGAAGGAAATGGCAGCCCACTCCAGTGTTCTTGCCTGGAGAATCCCAGGGATGGGGGAGCCTGGTGGGCTACCATCTATGGGGTCGCACAGAGTCAGACATGACTGAAGCGACTTAGCAGCAGTAGCAGCAGCAGGTTGGTGATATTTTTCCTTGCAAATAGTAAGTGTCTTTTTATTTCATGGCTGCAGTTACTATCTGCAGTGATCTTAGAGCACAAAGAATAAAGTCAGTCATTGTTTCCAATGTTTCCCCATCTATTTGCCTTGAAGTGATGGGACCAGATGCCATGATCTTTGTTTTCTGAATGTAGAACTTTAAGCCTACTTTTTCACTCTCCTCTCTCTTTCATCAAGAGGCTCTTTAGTTCTTCTTCAATTTCTGCCATAAGGGTGGTGTCATCTGCATATCTGAGGTTACTGATATTTCTCCCAGCAATCTTGATTCCAGCTTGTGCTTCCTCCAGCCTAGCATTTCTCTTACTCTGCATGTAAGTTAATAAGCAGGGTGACAATATACACTCTTGACATACTCCTTTTCCTTTTTGGAACCAGTCTGTTGCTCCATGTCCTGTTCTAAATGTTGCTTCCTGACCTGCATACAGGTTTCTCAAGAGGCATGTCAGGTGGTCTGGTACTTCCATCTATTTCAGAAGTTTCCACAGTTTATTGTGATCCACACAGTTAAAGGCTTTGGTATAGTCAATAAAGCAGAAAGAGATGCTTTTCTAGAATTCTCTTGACTTTTCAATGATCCAGCAGATGTTGGCAATTTGATCTCTGGTTCCACTGCCTTTTCAAAAACCAGCTTGAACATCTGGAAGTTCATGGTTCACGTATTGCTAAAGCCTGGCTTGGAGAATTTTAAGCATTGTCTGCATGAACATTTAATTTTCCATGAATTCTATATGTCTTTCTAGACCATCTCAAACTCTGAGTGCCCCGTGAATTTTTACCTCATCACGAGTAATGGAGTGGTTTGTTTTGTGTTGGGCAGGCACTGTTTTGAATGAGTTTATGTAATGATTCAATGTTCCAAATATACCGTGATGGAGAAGCTGGAATAGTCCCCATTTTCTAGATGAGGAATATCATGAGGCAAGAGATGACGTTCCCACCTTCTGCTTCTGGGGGAGAGATGTTTTCTCCTCAAGACATGAAAATCGGCCATGAGGTGCTTCTTTCACCCAGTGGCAGAAAATACACGTGTTGAAGAAGACAGGAGAAGGGGCAGTGGGGCAGGGGGTGGTGCCTCAAACTCCTGGGCTGGTCAGGGCTAGTCAATACCTTTCTCAAACCACAGAGCTACCCGCTACCTTCATTAAAGACATTCCCTGTGCAAGTGAAGTGAATGGTTCACCCGCCTTTCTCCACAAATAAACATGACAACCATCATAACTGTGTAGCTGGGAGCCTTTCCGGCCAATGGACATGATGGCCATCAGGCCCAGGTGCTCTGCTGAGATGGGCTTTTCAGCCTTCTCTACAGACAAAGGTGGGGTCTGTGTCCCCGACAATTGAATCTAAGCTGGATTGTGACTGGTTGTTCTGATGGAGCGTGGCAGAAAGTGATGCTGTATGACATCCAAGGCCGAGTGGCAGATGGCAGTGCTTCTTCTGGAGTGGTTCCAGGGCAGTGGGATCCCTGAGCTGCCTCTGGGAAGACAGTATCCCGTGAGGCCACTGCACTGGGAGGAAGTCAAGCTCCTCTAAAGTGCTCTGGTCCTCAGAGCCCAGCCTTTTGTGCATCCCAGATGGCAAACATGTGAGTGAGGGTGCCCTCAAAGGATTCCATGACCACCTGCCTCAGGCTTCCCAGCCAAGGCCTCAGACATCACGGAGCAGAGAAAACAGTCCCCTCTGTGGCCTGTCCTAATTCCAGACCCACAGACTCTATGCACACAACTTGTGCAGGTTTTAAGCCACCACCTCTTCAGGGTAAACTCTTATGCAGCCACAGTAACTGGTACACATAGTGATGACTACAATAGCAGCAACACAGTAAAGAGTGGTGGCCAACTACTGAGGCTTTCAATGCCTAAGTCAAAGATCTCTCTTGGTAAATGTCACATTGCATTTGAAAATATGTGGGCTATTTTCAAATCTCTTTTGATATTGGTTTCTAACAATTCAGTGATATTACAGCAGAGTCTGTTGAACTTTTGCCCCTGGCTTTATGTTCCTATGGGCTTCCCTGGTGGTTTCCCTGGTGCCTCCCTGACAGTAAAGAATCTGCCTGAATTGCAGGAGACTCAGGTTTGATCCCTGGTTCAGGAAGATCCCCTGGAGAAGGAAATAGAAAACCACTCCAGTATTTTTGGCCTGGAGATGTCCATGTTTGATATTGAAACTCCAACTAAAAATCTTTATTTCTCTACTGAAAATTAATTGCAATATATAGCAGAACTGTATGTACATTTGTTCTGTATTTTCCAAGTCTCCTGTAAAAATATTATCATGCTTTCATAATTAAAAAAATAATGAAGTAACAAAGAAAAAAATGGTGGCCAACATTTACGTGACACTGACTTTGTATGTATTCTAATTATATCTACTTTATTCACGCTCACCAGTCAGTTCTCATGACAACACGCCCAGGTAGGTATTCTTACTAACTTGAATTCCCAGACTACAAAGCCAAGGTCCAGAGCTATTACCAAGGAGAGTACAAATCAAAAACTCAATGTGATATCATCAGAGTTTTTCAGAGTGGCTGTCACCAGGCAGACAACAGATAACAAGTGTTGGTGTGGATGTGGAGAAAGGGAAGACATGTACATTGCTGGTGGGAAAGTGAAGTGATGCAATCACTATGGAAAACAGTATAGAGGTTTCTCAAAACGTTAAAAATTGAATGGCCATATGATCCAGCAATCTCACATCTGAGGATTTATTCAAAGAAAACAAAAGCACTAATGTGAAAAGATATATGAAGTCCAATGTTTGTTGCAGTGCTATTTACAGTAGCCAATAAGTGGAAGCAACAGAAGGATCCAGTATCAGACGAATGAACAAACAAAATGTGGTGCGTGTATCAGTTCAGTTTAGTTCACTCGCTCTGTCATGTCCGACTCTTTGTGACTCCATGGACTGCAGCACACCAGGCCTCCCTGTCCATCACCAACTCCTGGAGTTTATTCAAACTCATGTCCATTGAGTCAGTGATGCCATCCAACCATCTCATCCTTGGTACATATATATCTCAGCCATAAAAAATGAAATCTTGCCATTTCGACAACATGAATGAATCTAGAGGGTATTTTGCTGAGCCAAAGAAGCCAGACAGAGGAAGACAAATACTGCCTGATCTCTCTTATATGTGGAATCTAAAAAGAAAAAAAAAGGAAAACAGAATCATAGAAATAGAACAAATGAGTGGCTTGTGGAAGGGTTGAGTGTGGGGAAAATAGGTGTAGAAGACGAAGAACTATAAAATCTCCAGTTATGTAAAAAGTAAGTCACAGGTATGTTTACAGGTTAGCTCAGCAATTGTACCCAGCTGACTGTCTGGAGAGAGTTTCCTCGTGGAACCCAATGAATACCTGGCACTTAGGAGATGGCACTGAAATTGGAAGGCCCTAGAGTTGGTGGGCAGAAGATGGGAGAGAAGGGACAGACAGTGGGAGAGAAGCCTGCATATGGACCGAGGGTCCCCCTGGAGTCTGCCACAGACCACTGACCTCCACAGGACTGTGAAGAAAGCACTCAAGGTAAAGGAAAGGGCCACTAGAGAGGATAAATGGTAACTCTGCCCAGCACCCAAGCTGGACAGGGACTGGTGACTGTCCCCACCGGTCACAGTGACAAACCTCATAATTTCAGGAGGCCTAGGGCACAGAGCTCACACCACTCTCGGCTGAGTAGTGTGGGGAAAATATGAATCCTACACCAAAAGGACGGATGTGAGAGTTGGACTATAAAGAAAGCTGAGCGCCAAAGAATTGGTGCTTTTGAACTGTGGTGTTGTGGAAGACTCTTGAGAGTCCCTTGGAATTCAAAGAGATCCAAGCAGTCCATCCTAAAGGAAATGAGTCTTGAATATTCATGGGATAGACTGATGTTGAAGCTGAAACTCCAATACTTTGGCCACCTGATGCGAAGAACTGACTCATTTGAAGAGACCCTGATGCTGGGAAAGATTGAAGGCAGGAGGAGAAGGGGAAAACCGAGGATGAGATGGTTGGATGGCATCATTGATTCAATGGGCATGAGTTTGAGGAAGCTCTGGGAGTTGGTGACAGACAGGGAGGCCTGCTGTGCTGTAGTCCATGGGGTCACAAAGACTCGGACACGACTGAGCGACTGAACTGACACTGAAAGGTGCTCTGGTCCCACATAGCAAATCTTCAAAGCAAATATCAAAAGCTTCCAACTATTTCAAAGTCACTTCACAGCATCCCAGATCAGAATACAAAGACTACCCAGAACCCAGTGTGAAATCATAATGCCTGACAGCCAATCTAAATTAACCAGGAATGCCAAAAACTGGGAGAGTCCAACACATAATGAGAGAAATGGAGCAATAAGATGCATCCAGATTGGAGAGAAAAAGAAAAACTGCCTTTATTTGCAGACATGTACACCCGTATAGAAAATCTGATGGAGTCTTGAAAAGAATGACTAGTCTAATGATGGAGTTTAGCAAGTTTGCAGGATGCACCACATTGTAGAAAGAGCTACTGTAAGAATGCACACAAATTAAAACTAAGAGGCTCAATATTCCCTGTTGAAAATAAGGGGAGAGGTGGCCCCTCCTTTCCTTAAATCATTTGCTTTAGAAACGTGTAAGTTGTTTCTGTGTACCCCTTTGAAACTATGCATATAATTTCATTTTCTTTTTTTATGTTTTGTCTGCAGCATGAAAGAGGAAATGGCAACCCACTCAGGTATGTTTGCCTGGAAAATCCCATGGATAGAGGAGTCTGGTGGGCTACAGTCCAGAGGATCACAGAGAGTCGGATATGACTGACTGACTGAGCACGCACGCACACACTGCACCATGATCTGCATGCAGGATCTTGCTTCCCTGACCAAGGATCGAACCAGTACGCCCTGCAGTTGAGGCACAGAAGCCTAACCACTGGACAACCAGGAAAGTCCCTGAAAGTATGACTATACTTTTCAAGGCCATAAAAGTCTCCTGTTCTGCTTTACAACCCAGAAATGTCTTTTTCAAGGACCTAGCAAACATCTCTTTGGAATGTAAACGTAAATCAAGAGAGCACTCTCTTTCAGTTTCCATGGGAGGGAGACACCTAACTTCAGTGGGCACCTGGCTCCCAGTTGTGAAACTGGCTCCTGTCATAAAGATGAGAGGCTAATTTTTCACTAGTATAAACCAATTGGATTAATATGCTTTAGATGCTGTAACAGAATGCCGAATCACTCCCCTGATCCACACTGGGTGGACTAAAGGACAGAAAGTTATTTTCTCACAGTTCTGGAGGCTACAATTTAACAATCAGGGAGCCAGTAAATTTGGCTTCCAGTGAGGACCCTTTTTCTGGGCTGTAGACGGCCGCCATCTATATTGCCTTGTGGCCTTTCCTCAGTGCACATGTGGAGACAGAGAGATAAGAAAGGTGGGGGTGCGGTGAGAGGGAGAGAGAGAATGCATGTGCTCTCAGGTGTCCTCTTAAAAGAACATGGAAGTGTTTGTTTATGTGTGCATGTGCAAGTGTGCACAGTCAGACGAATGGTTGTGAGACCAGGGCCTCATTCTTTTGGTAGAAATTTGAAATATATTTGATTTACAATGTTGTGCTCTTTTCTGGTGTACAGCAAAGTAATCCAGTTATATATATTTTTTCATATTATTCTCCATTATAGTTAATTATAAGGTACTGAATATAGCTTCATGCACTCTAGTAGAAACTAATTGTTTTTCTATTTCATATACAGCAGTCTGTAAGTGCTAATCCCAAACTGCAAATGTATCCCTACCCAGCCTTTCCCCTTTGGTAATGATGAGTTTGTTTTCTATGCCTGCAAGCTTCTGTTTCTGCTTTGTGAATAAATCTTTTGTATCACATTTTAGATTCCACATATCAGTCATATCATATGATACTCGTCTTTCTTTCTCACTTTCCTTCGTATGTTCATCTCTAGTGCAGAGTTCCATTCATAGGACTTCATGTAACATTAATCATGTCCTTGAGAGCCCTCTCTGCAAATAGAGCTGTGTGTGTGTGCATTATGTCCGTGTGTATATAGTCTGTTGTGTCTGACTCTTTGCGGCCCCACAGACTGTAGCTCACCAGGCTCATCTATCTGTGGGATTATCCAGGCAAGAATACTGGAATGGGTTGCCATGCCCTTCTCCACGGGATCTTCCTGACCCAGGGATTGTACTGCCGTCTCTTGCATCCTGTGTGTCGGTAGGTGGATTCTTTACCACTGCTCCATGTGGGAGGCCCAAATAGAGCCATACTGGTTTTAAAGACTTCAAATATGAATTTGGAAGGGGCAGCAGATGAGGTGGGTTCAAATCTAAGTCCCAAACATCAATTAACCAATACATAAGAGTCACCGCACTTGCTGGGCATACTTAAGATGAAGGAAAAGTGAGACCTGGTGGTGTGAAGTCCTCTTACATGAGGACAAGTAGGTAAGGAGTCAGATCTACTGGCTATACAGAAGGCTGAGAGTTCTGTCTGTCTCTGGAATCTCTCAGGAGATTGCCTGTGACGTGCCTCAGATTCTGCTACCATGCCAGCTCAGTAAGACACCTGTTTTTATTCTGCCTTTGTGGAGTTGACTTCTGGGGTGGCAAAAGACTGTGTTCTACTTTTTATTTCTCAGCTACTAAAGTCCTTGAATCAGAGACAGGAGAGAGGGCAGGGTGGCTGGGGAGCAGGTACACTATGGAATGTCCACCTCAAAGGGGGTCAAACAATGGTTTCAAGATACAAAAGGACTTCACAGGACAGGGAAGCCACTGGAAAGTCAGTACTGGGCTTCTCATCACCCTGTCTTCTCCTCAATTGCCATCATTTACTCTTCTTGCACTTGCCCAGTGCCACGTTTGCATTATTCACACAGATGCTCCTTGAAGCCTCCAGCAGGAAAAGCACAATCCCAGTCTCTTGCCGCAGCGCTGAGGCAGGTGTGGTACCATGGCTAAGAAAACTGGAAGCTTCAATGTTATTTTTCAGAGAACTATAACAAATAATTTCACAATTTGTAGAGAAATACTAAAAACCTCAAATAGCCAAACAATCTTGAGAAAGAAGAATGGAACTGGAGGAATAAACCTGCCTGACTTCAGGCTATTCTACAAAGCTTCAGTCATCAAGACAGTATGGTTTTGGCACAAAGACAGAAATACAGATCAATGGAACAGAATTGAAAGTCTAGAGATAAATCCACGCACCTATGGACAGCTTATCTTTGACAAAGGAGGCAAGAATATACAGTGGAGAAAGGACAATCTCTTTACCAAATGGTGCTGGGAAAACTGCTCAACCACTTTAAAAGAATGAAACTAGAACACTTTATAACACCATTCACAAAAATAAACTCAAAATGGATTAAACATACAAGTGTAAGACCAGAAGCTATAAATCTACTAGAGGAAAGCATAGTCAAAACACTCTCTCACATAAATCCCAGCAATATCCTCAATGACCCACATCCCAGAGCAATGGAGACGAAAGCAAAAATAAACAAATGGGGCCTAATTAAACTTAAAAGCTTTTGCATAATGAAGGACGGTATAAGCAAGGTGAAAAACAGCCTTCAGAATGGGAGAAAATAAGAGCAATAGAAACAACTGACAAATAATTAATCTCAAAAGTACACAAGCATCTCATGTAGCTCAATGCCAGAAAAATAAACGACCCAATCACGAAATGGGCCAAAGAAATAAACAGATATTTCTTCAAAGAAGACATATAGATGGCTAACAAATACATGAAAAGATGCCCAACATCACTCATTATCACAGAAATGCAAATCAAAACCGCAATTAGCTACCACCTCACGCTGGTCAGAATGGGTACAATCAAAAAGTGTACAAACAATACATGCTGGAGAGGGTGTGGAGAAAAGGGAACCCTCTTACACTGTTGGTGAGAATGCAAACTAGTACAGCCACTATGGAGAACAGCGTGGAGATTTGTTAAAAAAAAAAAAAACTGCCATATGACCCAGCAATCCCACTGCTGGGCATACACATGGAGGAAACCAGAATTGAAAGAGACACGTGTACCCCAATGTTTATCACAACATTGTGTACAATAGCTAGGACATGGAAACACCCTAGAGGTCCATCCTTAGAGGAATGGATAACTAAGCCGTGGTACACATACACAATGGAATATTACTCAGCTATGAAAAAGAATGAATTTGAATCACATTTAATGAGGCGGATGAAACTGGATCCTATCATACGGTGAAGTTAAGTCAGAAAGAAAATAACCAATATAGTATATTAATGCATATATGAAGGCGATGGCACCCCACTCTGGTACTCTTGCCTGGAGACTCCCATGGACGGAGGAGCCTGGTGGGCTGTAGTCCATGGGGTCACTAAGGGTCAGACACGACTGAGCCACTTCACTTTCACTTTTTACTTTCATGCATTGGAGAAGGAAATGGCAGCCCACTCCAGTGTTCTTGCCTGGAGAATCCCAGGGACCAGGGAGCCTGGTGGGCTGCTGTTTCTGGGGTCGCACAGAGTTGGACACGACTGAAGCAACTTAGCAACTTAGCAGCATGGCATTTAGAAAGGTGGTAGCGATGACCTTATATGTGAGACAGCAAAAGAGACACAAATGTAAAGAACACCTAGAGAACAGCATTGAAACATGTATATTACCATATGTGAAGTAGATCACCAGTCCAGTTTTGATGCATAAAACAGGGTGCTCAGGCCCTGTGCACTGGGATGACCCTGAGGGATGGAATGGGGAGGTAGGTGGGAGGGGTGTTAAGTATGGGGAACACATGTACTGCTGCTACTGTTGCTGCTGCTGCTAAGTCGCTTCAGTCGTATCTGACTCTGTGTGACCCCATAGATGGCAGCCTAACAAGATCCCCTGTCCCTGGGATTCTCCAGGCAAGAATACTGGAGTGGGTTTGCCATTTCCTTCTCCAGTGCATCAAAGTGAAAAGTCAAAGTGAAGTCACTGGTCGTATCTGACTCTTAGTGATCTCATGGACTGCAGCATACCAGGCTCCTCCATCCATGGGATTTTCCTGGCAAGAATACTGGAGAGGGAGCCATTGCCTTCTCGAGAACACGTGTACACCCATGGCTAATTCTTGTCAATGTATGGTAAAAACCACTACAGTATTGTAAATAATTAGCCTCCAATTAAAGTTAATTAATTAATCATTTAAAAACATAGAAGCTTGAATCAAAAGGGCATAGATTCAAATCCAGCCTCTCTCTGGATTTGAGATCCTAGCTGAGAGAACTGAAGAAAGTTACCAAGCCACTCAGCTTCAGTTACTCAACTCCAAAAGGTATCATGACTATTAGACATGATAACGTAGGTAACGTGCATTAACATAGTGCCTGCAAAAGATTTTAAATTTTAATTATATTTTCTCAAGATTACACTAACTGCCTCCTCCCTCATTCTGGGAACACTTAACCAATTGTTCCAGCACTTTTTCTTGGTGTAAAACAAGACCAGTAAAGCACAATTTTTTACGCTAGTGTTACTGGATTCTTTGCTCATGAAAATTGAGGTGTTTTGTTTGCTTGACTATGGCAGGAAACAGATCTAGTAGTAAAAAGGAGTGGGAGGAAAATAGCATTCTGGTGGGGGCAGCTCATTTTCTGAAGAGCAATTCTGTATTGTAGATATACCTCCCAGAATCTATATTAAAAGCAGAACCATTCATACAGAGACTACAAGAATCCCACTGAGATATTATGTCTAATGGGGTAAAACTGAGGACAATTAAGTCTTGAGCAATTACATTATAATGCACCTTTCACGCATCAGTTCAATGTGATGTTTGAAGAAGTTTTAGACAGAGGTAAAGCTCAGATGTTAGATGAGAAAACCCTAGAAAACAGTTAATGCCAAACCTTGAAATCCTTACTCATTGATACAACTGTTGTATACGTTGAATGTACACCTACAACTCAAAACTACCAAAGTATTCCAAAAGGTAGACAGTGGCCAATGCTGAACAACAGGACCCAAATACTTTTTATTTTCTTCCATTTCCTAAATTGCCTTCGGTTGCTTTGTGATGCTTGACTATCTGGACCCAGAACCTCCGTTCCCACTCAAGGACAGAGGCAAGAAAATCTGGCCAATGAAAAGAAACTCAAACATAGAACATAGCTCAGTCTTCCTATCTGTGGTAACCAGTATTTAAACACCAATCAAAACAAGAGGTCAGAGGGTGTTCAATATTCAGTAGGGGCCAACAATTAGGTTCCCAATCAAGTGGCAAACAGTGCAAAAATCCTGGGCTAGGGAGGGGCTCACCACTTAGGACAGGACATTCCTGTGGCCTCAACCTCCGTTTCCCAGCTGAGAATTCAAAAAGAAGGGGACACAAAGTGCTGCACTCCCCACTTTGCACTCCCCAGTGTGTCCATCAAAGTGGACATCTGGCGTGACAACTGCAGTGGTTCAGCCCCAACTCACCAAAGACTGAGGCCTCCACACGTGCACAGGCTGGGCTCGGCACAGGCAGAGATGGGTGCACCACCCCTTCCCTAGTCCTCTTGTCCAATAACAACATCAGATCACTGCCAGTCACCACCAGCTCCCTCTCAACAGCTTCGGGGTCGAGGTCAGCATCCTGGCTCAGGTATCTGATGACCACGTCCACATCCGGGTAGGACAGGGTGGACACCGAGAGGGTGCTGGCATATTTGGTTAAGGGCCAGCTCATGGGGCCATCCTGGTTCTGGCCCTCAGGTCTGGCTGAGGTCCTCCTAACCCCAGATCACCTTGGGGGAACTGTGCACCACAGACCATCAGGCCACCCACAAGTCCCTCTGGCCATATGGCCGCAGCTCATGGGCTGCTAGTTTTGGACTCCCTTGGTCCCCGACTTCCCTTCTGTATCCCAGTGGCACCCCCTACCCCGCAGCCTCTGAAGCTTTTAGGGCTCATCTTACTGTGCTACTCCGCCAACCACTGCCCTACCACCCCAGTAAACCTGCAGGCTCCTTGGAAAGGATACAATCCAGCACCGGGCCTTGTGGGCTCCACCCAAGGCCAAAGCCTCCACAATTTGAACTGGGAAGTTGATGTCCCCAGGGCCTGGTGGGCCGCCCCAGCCATAGTGCCCTTCTCTGCAGCCTGCTCTCATCCTCCAATGGATCCGTGGGCTCCAAAACCATGTGGCATTTTTTCAATACACTCTCCACTGCCCACAAAACCCACACTGCTGTCAAAGGACTCCATGGCCACCACGGGTCCATCCCAGAGGTCAACAGGAGCTGAAGAGAGACTGAGCCCCTCATGAAGTCCTTCCCCTTCTGTGAAAGGATGCCCAGTGTGCCTGCACAGACTCTTCTAAGGGTGCCTCCTCGCATCAGATTGGTTACTGCCCAGCGTGCCCGGCTATGCATGTGCCACTAGGGAGAACCTGTGAGGCCAGAAGGACTCAGCTCCCTCATGAAACCAAGCCCATTTCAGGTCGCCCCAATGCGCCTGTGCACACAGTCCCCTCCTGTGCTCGCCCAGATGGAGTGGAATGGACACAGCCAAGTGTCCACAGAGATGCCACTGAGAGAAGGATCGTGGCTTTCTACTCCCAAGGCCTTGACCAAGACTCCTAAACATTTTAAGGTAATAAGGGTTAATGTCCCTCCCCGACACCCTCCAACATCTCCTCACAATAAAACTCAAAGTAAAACACACACAGAAGGGGATGAGTAGGACCTCCAAGAAGAGGGGTCTTCCCCAAGTTGGGGGATCAGGAATGATGGGTGTCCTACTGAGCCCACCATGGAAGCACCACCCTCAGGACCTCATCTAGACCCTAGTACATCCCAAAGGCCCATCTCCTAAATCCAGCCCCTGGGGCTTAGGGCTTCAATATGGGAACTGAGGGTGGAAGAAGGACTCGGACACTCAGTCCACAGGCCAGTGTTACTGGCTTTCCTATCTATGCTCACATGAGCCTTTCCCGTAAGGAGACAGTGACTGACCAAACCAAACATAGAAACCATCTCTCTCCTGCCTGATAACCCACCTTAGCTATACAGACAGGTGTGACAGCCAAGGCCTCACAGGTCCCCAGCTGAGGGACAGATGGAAACAGGAAAGGAAGACTTCCTGACATAACAGCATTAAAGCAAGACAAAGACATGTGCCCTAAGGAAGTTCCTGGAATCAGAGGAGCTGTGGAGGTGACATCAGCTGTGGTGACCTATGGTCATTCTATTTTCTCTCCAATTCTGCTCAGGGGTGCACTCCCCTTGGGCGGGCCCAGGCTTCCCCAGCTGTCCTGGCCAGTGGCGTGGACCCTCCTTCTCCTGGGCCTACAACATCCCTCACATCTCAAAGACAAGAGTTGACAGGGCCTCTCTAGGATCCTCTCACCCATTTCCAGGCCACTCCTCCACCTGAGGGGCTGGTTCCCATGTGTCCCCAGAGGCTGCGCAGAGGTGCAGGTGTCACTCAAGAGGCTCCCACCCTCAGGCTTCCAGTGGCACTGCTGGAGCTTTAACAATGGGATCTCCACACACAGAAGGGGCCCTGCCTTTGTTGATCTCTGTGCTGTACACCCCCAGGACAGTTGACTATAAGCCGCCAACAAAACGCCACCACCACCAAGTTCCTGGCTGCAAAAAAGATGCTCCTGGTCAGCTGCCTTAAGCAGCGAACTCCCAGGGCTGCAACCTGCCTCTCACCACACACAGGCACTCTACTCTGAGTCTCTGTACCTCCCACGAGGGGCACCCAGACTCCCATTGCATTTGCCGCCCACACCATGTACAAGGGTAACTAGCTGGCCCAACCTGGACCCATCTAGAACTCACATTCCACAATGCAGCTTTGACTTTGCCCGCATGCACCACAGAAGGGGTTCACTAGACAAAGGTAGCAGATGGTGAGGGGATGAACCACACAACCCACCAACATCTTCCCTCTGACTGTTGCCGTTCATTCAGTCATGTCCGACTCTTTACAAACCCAAGGACTGTAGCACTGCAGGCTTCCCTGTCCTTCACCATCTCCTGCAACTTGCTCAAGTTCATGTCCATTGACTCGGTGATGCCATCCAAACATCTCATCCTCCATCGTTCCCTTCTCTTCCTGCCTTCAAATGTTCCCAGCATCAGGGACTTTGCCAATGAGTCACCTCTTCAAATCAGGTGGTCAAAGTGTTGGAGCTTTCATTTTATAGAAGTCAGCTAAAATGCATCAATTGGAAAGAAAGAAAGAAATATGTATTTATTTACAGAAAAATGATTGTCTATGTGCGAAGTCCAATGGGACATATAAAAGAGCTATTACAATTAATTAGTGAGTTTAGCAGTGTTTCACAATACAAGGATACTTGCGAGAGGACTTGGACTGCCAGGAGAATAGACCAGTCAATCCTAAAGAAAATCAACCCTGAATATTCATTGGACAGACTCATGCTGATCCTGAAGCTCCTATACTTTGGCTACCTGATGTGAAGGGCCAACTAACTGGAAGAGATCCTGATTTTGGGGAAGATTGAAGGCAACAGGAGAAGGGGGAGACAGAGGATGAGACGGTTAGATAGCATAACCCACTCAATGGACATGAATTTGAGCAAATTCCAGGAGATAGTGGAGGACAAAGGAGTCTGGTATGTTACAGTTCATGGGGGCACAAATAGTGGGACATGAATTATACTGAAAAACATGATTTAGGTGTTAAAAATGAAAAGTGCACTTGTTTTGTGGAGTCCAACTCCTTGTAACCCCATGAATTGCAGCCTGCAAGCTCCACTGTCCAGGATTTCTCCAGGCAAAAATACTGGAGTGGATTGCCATTACCGTCTCCAGAGGATATTCCCAACCCAGAGATTGAATCTGGTCTACCACAATGTAGGCAGATTCTTTATCATCTGACCCACCAGGGAAGGCCTCTGGTAATTTATCTTAACATTTAATAACTATAAAATGAGAAAATATTCCAATATTAATACTGAATGAGAGTATACAAATTTCTTATTCTCCCACTTCTTACACTGTCTTCAATTACGTTGTACTCCTTGAATATCTGGATCTCAGAACCTCCCCTCCAACTGAAAGACAAATGCAATATCAGGAAGTGCAGAAGCTAAAAATAAAGTCAGAGACAGCATAATAGCTCAGTTTTATTTTCTGCAGTTAACAATCACCAAACAAACAATATGGACACTGAGCCCCAAGCAGCAGCACAGACATAAGATGAAGCCCGATCGAAGTACTGCAGAAAGCAATCCCCTGGGGAAGGACACTTGAAGCTAGGGCACATAGGCTAGGTTTAAACCCCTCTTCCATGCTGAGAAACGGGGGCCCCAAAGGGCTGCAAGAACTGCATCACCAGGGAAAGCTGCTCCAGGCAGAAAGCGATGGACCTCTGGAGCAGGCCAGGGTCTTCAGCAGTCAATCGGCTAAAAGGGAGGAAAAATGAAATTCAAGTTCCCGCAAGATCCTCCCTCTGTTCTCACACACCGACAAGCCCAGAGCACCACACTTTTCCTTTAGGCTTAACCATCCATTATGGCTCCTCCTGGGACCAGACTGAACCTAGCCACCACCCACCACTCCCTCCCCGGCCCTGGCCCCCGTTAGAACGCACAGAACCAGAATGCGGTCATTAACATATAGCTCCTTTCGAATCGGCCCTCGCAGTTGAGTACGTGGAGTCAGGAAGTGGCGGGCAATGTCAGCTTCCGCGTGTGATGAGAAAGGCACAGTGAGGCTTCTGGTGGACATATGGTTAAGGCATCATCCGCATTTCTCATTTTGCCTGTACGTCAGGATCCCTGCTACCTGAGACCTGCCTTCTCACACAATGATGCCGCCTAGCAAGTCCGGATCTCTCAGCCTATACCCTGAGTACACCCTGGATATCACCGCACAACCCTATGGATCTTCAGGTTGCTTTTCCTCACCACCATCCACACTACTCACTTTGCCTGTACGAAAGGATCCCTGCTCACGGAAACACACCTTCTCCCACAGGGCCATTGCCAGACACCGTGTATATCATTGCCCGACTCTCTGGTTCCCTTCAGGTTGCTTTTCCTCACTATCTTCCCCTGGCAGCCTGACCACCCCTGACCCATATCCTCCAGCCCCACAGAGTACTCTCCTCCTACACTTTAGCACTACTTGCAACCCCCAAAACCACCCTAGCCCACACCCCGGCTCCCGCGGCCCCCTGCCCCACCAGGGTTCCTGGAATAGGATACAACCGGAGGTCTCGGTTACTCAGAACTGCGGCTCCAGGTGCAGCATCTCCACTAGGCCCTGGAGCGTGAGGTGGCCCCGAGATCTGCAGAATGGCACCAGCTGCGCCACCTGGCTCTCCTGCAGCGCTGGGGCCTCTGGGACCAGCCAGGTCACCTGCACCTCCATGAACTCCACGACTGATGGCGTCACCAGGGCAAGCTAGGTCTCTAGAGTTATCCTGGCCACCAGCACCACTCGGCTCACTGTGGCTGCCCAGTGCTGTGCCCACTGCAAATTCTATGGCGCCTGGGTCTTCATTGGTTGCCCTGGTGGCTCCTCCACCATGTGCATCGGACTCCATCTTGAACCCTCTTCCCCTCCCTCCGCAGCGGGAAAGACTGAACCCTCCCTACAGAACCCAGGCGTGAACTGTGACCTGCAACTCAGCATAGGCAGAGCGCCTGCGCACACTCACCCTGGTCCTGCCTCTCAATTGGTTCCCATTGACTATTTGTTCCCGCGATGACTGCAGGCTCTCGGGCAATGGACGCCCCCTGCTGTAATTTCATGCATTAGTGTGCCATGTCGCCCCCTTCCGCCTGTGCGGACACACACCCATGTGGTCTGGGTGCCTTAAGTCAGCCCTGCCTTGGCCCAGAAACCTGGTAAACGGCTTAGTGGTGTGGGGGGGTCTGGGTGTGTGTGTGGGGGACAGCTCCTCAGTGCGCATGCTCAAACAGACACTGCCGCACTCCGCAGCACACGTGAGTTTCTGTTCCAAGCCTGCAAACCCCAACTGAGCCCCTGTCCCTGTGCACCTCCAAGTCTGTGCCTTTGACAACCCGGCCACGCTCACAGGTGACCATCCTGCCGAGCGCAGGTCCTTGTCATCAACTTCCGGAAGGGAGGGGGCCCCCTTGTGTCACGCCTGGTCTGTCCCTCTTGTGTCCCACACGTAGCTCATGTGTGCATTCGTGTGTCTCTAGGCAGGTGCAACACATGGGCATCTGCCTGTCCATGTCTGTATGTGTGCCTGAGAAAGAGAGTGCCTGTGCACAGGTACTAGCACATGTGTGTGTACCTGTGTGTGAGAGACCACGTGGTCAGGTGCATGCACATGGGAGTATAAGTGTGTTTGTGCACAGGGTCATGCACATGGGCGCGTGTGTGTGTGTGAAAGAGAGCACGTGTCAGAGGCATGCACATTGACATCTCTGTGCTTTGTTCATGCGCAGATGCCTTTTCATGGCAGTGGACGGGGAACCCGTCTTGGAGTCCTGAGACTAGGAATGAGGAGTGGGCTGTGCTTGGCCGCCTGGCGAGGGAAGCAAGGACTGCTGTTCGACTCACTGGAGATGGTATGGGGCTGGGCCTCTTGGGGCTGCAGGCACACAGATGGCCAGAAGCACCGATGTGAACAGCCTCACACAAGGGCTGCTGGAAGGGCATTGGCCTCCAGGAAACCCCTAGTCACATCGCCTATGCTGGCACAACTCTCACGGGCTTTCCCCCTCCAGGAGCAAGGTCTTGCATCTCTCCGGAGGGCTGTAGTGCCCTCTTCCAGGTGCCCTCAACTGGGAGGTGACCCTGTGTCTGCTGGCCTGCTGGGCGCTGGTCTATTTCTGTATCTGGAAGGGGTCAAGTCAACAGACACAGTGCAGCTGGGGGAGATGATAGGGCTGGGGCACCACTATCTGGTAGGTGGTGTGCGTCTGCCAGGGAACCACTGGTGCCATGGGAGGTGACTGGATCAGGGCCACTGCCCAGGGAGGGGACAGGTACTTCAGTCAGTCCACTTGATCCTCACTGCCTGGCTGGATAGGCCTCTCAGCAGACTCCAAATCCAAGGCGAGCAGCCTTCCCCACCCACAGTGGAGGGACTAGATTTTCCTCTATTATCACCTTAGTTGTAGGAGTTTTGTAGGTGACCTTGATCAGATTAAGAAAGTCTGTTTGTAGTCCCAGTTTTCCAAGAGTTTTTAAGATAGTGGTTCTGAAATATTGTCAAATGCTTTTACGGCATCTATCCAAATGATCTTATGGTTTTTCTGCTGTGTTTTCTTCATATGATGAATAACACTGGTTGAAGATATTTTAATGCATAACCAATCTTTCATTCTTGGGATAGATCTTTTTTGGTCCTAATGTTTTATATATTGCTGAATTAAATTTGCTGACATTTCATTTTTTGTGCTTAATGAAAAATATTGGTCTATGGTTTTCTTTTCTTGCAACGTCTTCATCCAGTTTTGGTGTTTTGGAAGGCTGGCCTCATAAGATGATTTGAGAAGTGTTTAATCTCTACTTTATGAAAGAATTTGTATGGGCTTGGTGATATTTCCCCTTTATGTATTTCATAGCATTCACTAGTTAAGTCACATGGGCCTGGAGTTTTCTGTTCCAAATCTTTGATAGACCTAGGGATATTTAGGGTTTTCACTTTCTTCTTGAGTTAGTTTTGGGAATTTTCGTCATTCAAGTAATTTGTTAATTTCATCTATTTTTACATATTTTTTGGCTTTTCTCTTTTTAAATTAATTTATTTATTTTAATTGGAGGCTCATTACTTTACAATATTGTAGTGGTTTTTGCCATACATTGACATGAATCAGCCATGGGTGTACATGTGTCCCACATCCTGAATCCCCTTCCCACTTCCCTCCCTATCCAATTCCTCAGGGTCTTCCCAGTGCACCGGCCCTGAGCACCCTGCCTCATGCATCGAACCTGGACTGACGATCTATTTCTCATATACATGTTTCAATGCTATTCTCTCAAGTCATCCCACCCTCGCCTTCTTCCAAAGAGTCCAAAAGTCTGTTTTTTTTTAATCTCTGTGTCTCTTTTGCTTTCTTGCATATAGGGTCATCGTTACCATCTTTCTAAATTCGATATATATGCATTATTATACTGTATTGGCATTTTTCTTTCTGACTTACTTCACTCTGTATAAAAGGCTTCAATTCAATCCACCTCATTAGAACTGATTCAAATGTATTCTTTTTAATAACTGGGTAAAATTCCATTGTGTATATGTACCATGACTTTCTTATCCATTCATCTAAGGATGGACATCTAGGTTGCTTGCATGTCCAAGCTATTGTCAACAGTGCTCTGATGAACATTGGGATACATGTGTCTCTTTCAATTCTGGTTACATTGGTGAGTATACCCAGCTGTGGGATTGCTGGGTCATATGACAGTTCTGTTTCCAGTTTTTTTTTAAGGAATCTCCACACTGTTCTCCATAGTGGTTGTACTAGTTTGCATTACCCCAAACAGTGTAGGAGGGTTCTCTTTTCTCTGCACTCTCTCCAACATTTATTGTCTGAAGACGTTTTGATAGCAGCCATTCTGACTGGCCTGAGATGGTACCTCATTGTGGTTTTAATTTGTATTTCTCTGATAATGAGTGATGTTGGGCATCTTTTCATGTGTTTGCTAGGCATCTGTATATCTTCTTTGGAGAAATGTCTGTTTGCTTCTTTGTCCCATTTTTTGACTGGGTCGTTTATTTTTCTGGAATTGAGCTACATGAGCTTCTTGTATATTTTTGAGATTAATTCTTTGTCAGTTGCTTCTTTTGCTGTTATTTTTTTCCCATTCTGAATGCTGTCTTTCATCTTTCTTATGGTTTCTTTCATTGTGTAAAAGGTTTTCAGTTTAATTAGGTCACATTTGTTTATTTTTGCTTTCATTTCCATTGCTCTGTGGATGGGTCATAGGGTATCCTGCTGTGACTTATCTCAGAGAGTGTTTTGCCTATGCTTTCCCCTAGGAGTTTTATAGTTTTTGGTCTTACATTTAGATCTTTAATCCATTTTGGCTTTACTTTTGTGTATAGTGTTAAAAAGGTGTTCTAGTTTCATTCTTTTCCAAGTGGTTGACCAGTTTTCCCAGCAACATTTGGTGAAGAGATTGTCTTTTCTCCATTGTGTATTCTTGCCTCCTTTGTCGAAGATAAGATGTCCATAGGTGTGCGGATTTATCTCTTGGCTTTCTGTATTGTTCCATTGGTCTATATTTCTGTCTTTGTGCCAGGACCATATCGTCTTGATGACTGAACCTTTGTAGTAAAGTCTGAAGTCAGGCAGGTTGATTCCTCCACTTCCATTCTTTCTCAAGATTGCTTTGGCTATTCCAGGTTTCATGCATTTCCATACAAATTGTGAAATTATTTGTTATAGTTCTCTTAAATATACCATTGGTAGCTTGACAGGGATTGCATTGAATCTATAGATTGCTTTGGGTAGTATATTCATTTTCTGATCTACGAACATGGTATATTTCTCCATCGATTTGAGTCATCTTTGATTTCTTTTATCAGTGGTTTAAAATTTTCTATATATTGGTCTTTTGTTTTTTAGTTAGATATATTTCTAAGTATTTTATTCTTTTCGTTGCAACAATGAATGGGATTGTTTCCTGAATTTCTTTTTCTGTTTTCTCATTGTTAGTGTATAGGAATGCAAGGGATTTCTATGTGTTAATTTTATATCTTGCAACTTTACTGTATTCATTGATTAGCTCTAGTAATTTTGTGGTGTGTTCTTTAGGGTTTTCTATGTAGAGGATCATGTCATCTGCAAACAGTGATAGTTTTACTTCTTCTTTCCCAACCTGGATTCCTTTAATTTCTTTTTCTTCTCTAATTACTGTGGATAAAACTTCCAAAACTGTGTTGAGTACTAGTGGAAAATACTTTTCAGTTTTTCAACATTGAGGATAATGTTTGTTGTGAGTTTATCATATGGCTTTTATTATGTTGAGGTATGTTCCTTCCTTGCCTGCTTTCTGGAGGGTTTTTTTTTTCCATAAATTGATACTGAATTTTGTCAAAGGCTTTCTCTGCATCTATTGAGATAATCACATGGTTTTCATCTTTCAGTTTGTTAATGTGGTGTATCACATTGATTGATTTGTGAATATTGAAGAATCCTTGCCTCCCTGGGATAAAGCCCACTTGGTCATGTTGTATGATCTTCTTAATATGTTGTTGGATTCTGTTTGCCAGAATTTTGCTGAGGATTTTTGCATCCATGTTCATCAGTGGTATTGGCCTGTACTTCTCTTATTTTGTGGTATCTTTGACTGGTTTTGGTATTAGGGTGATTGTGGCCTCATAGAATGAGTTCGGCAGCTCACCTTGCTCTGCAATTTTCTAGAAGAGTTTGAGTAGGATAGCTGTTAGCTTTTCTCCAAATTTTTGGTAGAATTCCTGGTGAAGCCATCTGGTCCTGGGCTTTTGTTATTTGGAAGATTCTTGATTCCAGTTTTGATTTCCATGCTTATGATGGGTATGTTAAGATTTTCTGTTTCTTCCTCTTTCACTTTTGGAAGGTTATACTTTCCTAAGAATTCATCCATTTTTCCTAAGTTATCCATCTTATTGCCATTTAGTTGTTGATGGTCGTCTCTTATGATCCCTTGTATTTCTGTGTTGTCTGTTGTGATTTCTCCATTTTCATTTCTAATTTTGTTGATTTGGTTCTTTTCCCTTTTGTTCTTGATGAGTCTGGCTAATGGTCCATTTTATTTATCTTCTCAAAGAACCAGCTTTTGGTTTTGTTGATTTTTGCTTAGTCTCCTTTGTTTAATTTATTTCTGACCTAATTTTTATGATTTCTTTCCTTCTACTAACCCTGGGGTTCTTCATTAATTCTTTCTCTAGTTTCTTTTGGTGTAAAGTTAGGTTATTTACTTGATGTTTCTCTTGATTCTTGAGGTATGCTTGTATTACTATGAACCTTCCCCTTAGCACTGCTTTTACCGAGTCCCATAGGTTTTGGGTTTTCCTGTTTTCATTTTCATTTGTTTCTATGCATAGTTTGATTTCTTCTGTGATTTGTTGATTATTCCAAAGTGTGTTGTTTAGCCTCCATACATTTGTATTAATCTTACTGCATTGTGATCAGAAAAGATATTGAAAGAGACATGTGTAACCAATTATTCATCGCAGCACTGTTTACAATAGCCAGGAAATGGAAGCAACCTACATATCCGTGGCAGATGAATGGATAAGAAAGCTGTTGTACATATACACAATGGAATATTACTCAGCTATTAAAAAGAATGCATTTGAATCAGTTCTAATGAGGTGGAAGAAGCTGGAGCCTATTATATACAGTGAAGTAAATTGGAAAGAGAAACACAAATACAGTATATTAACACATATATATGGAGTTTAGAAGGAAAATCCCATGGATGGAGGAGCCTGGTGGGCTGCAGTCCATGGGGTCGCTGAGGGTCGGACACGACTGAGTGACTTCACTTTCACTTTTCACTTTCATGCATTGGAGAAGGAAATGGCAACCCACTCCAGTGTTCTTGCCTGGAGAATCCCAGGGACGGGGGAGCCTGGTGGGCTGCCCTCTGTGGAGTCACACAGAGTCAGACATGACTGAAGTGACTTAGCAGTGGCAGCATGGAGTTTAGAAAGATGGTAGTGATGATCCTATATGTGAGACAGCAAAAGAGACACAGATGTAAAGAACAGACTGTGGGACTCTGTGGGAGAAGGCGAGGGTGGAATGATTTGAGAGAATAGCAGTTCAACATGTATATTAACATATGTGAAATAGATCACCAGTCCAGGTTTGACGCATGAGCAGGGTGCTCAGGGCTGGTGCACTGGGATGACCCTGAGAGATGCAGTGGGGAGGGAGGTGGGAGGGAGGGTCAAGATGGGGAACACATGTCCACCAATGGCTGATTCACGTGAATGTATGGCAAAACCACCACAATATTTTAAAGTTATTAGCCTCCAATTGAAAAGAAAAAATAAATAGATAAAAATACAGATACTTATAAATATTTGCTGTAATTAAAGAAAGAGTATAGGTTTAAATGTTTTTTTAAACTCTGTACTCGAGAGTTTATGATAAAAATTATTAGCACACTGTCCTTTTGCTGTGTTTTCATTTTAAAGACTTTTTTAAAGATAACAGATCTTTGCTTATTACATTTATAAAATGTAAAACATTAAGTATAAAAACAACAAACAGAATTGAATGTAGAAAAAAAAAGATGCTTGGAATGATTTCATTTTTTTTTTTAATTTACAAGGCAAGATTTATGACCCGCGATGTAATCTATCCTAGAGAATCTTCCGTGTGCACTTGAGAAAAAGGTGAAATTCATTGTTTGGGGGTGGATGTCCTATAGATATCAACTAGGTCTAACTGGTCCATTGTATCATTTCAAGTT
The DNA here is from genome assembly GCF_001704415.2 of Capra hircus. Taxonomy (NCBI): domain Eukaryota; kingdom Metazoa; phylum Chordata; class Mammalia; order Artiodactyla; family Bovidae; genus Capra; species Capra hircus. The sequence goes on along the minus strand of NW_017189818.1, from coordinate 183,092 downwards.
TGTGTTTCCTTGCTAATTTTCTGTTTGGTTGATCTAGCAGTAGAGGTCAGTGGGTTATTAAAATCTCCCACTATTATTGTGTTACTGTTTATTTCCCCTTTCATTCTTGTTACATTTGCCTTACTTATGTAAGCTCTCTTATGTTGGGTGCATATATATTTATAATTGTTATATCTTCTTCTTGGATTGATCCTTTGATCATTATGTAGTGTCCTTCTTTGTCTGTTTCCACGGCCTTTATTTCAAAGTCTATTTTATCTGATATGAGTATTGCTACTCCTGCTTTCTTTTGGTCTCTATTTGCATGAAATATCTTTTCCCAGCCCTTTCCTTTCAGTCTTCACTCCAGCCTTCACTTCCAGTCTCCATTTGCATGAAATATCTTTTTCCAGCCCTTCACTTCTAGCCACAAACTTTCAGTTTTTGACCCTTTGTTTGAGGTGGGTCTCTTGTGGACAGCATATATATGCGTCTTGTTTTCATATCTATTCAGCCTGTCTTTGTCTTTTGGTTGGGATACTGAACCTATTTACATTTAAGGTGATTATTGATGAATATGATCCTGTTACCATTTACTTTGTTGTTTTGGCTTCGAGTATAAACCCTTTCTGTGTTTCCTGTCTAGAGAAGATCTTTTAGGATTTGTTGAAGAACTGGTTTGGTGGTGCTGAATTCTCTCAGCTTTTGCTTGTCTGTAAAGCTTTTGATTTCTCCTTCATATTTAAATAAGATCCTTGCTGGGTAATCTGGGTTGTAGGTTTTTCTCTTTCATCCCTTTAAGTATGTCCTGCCATTCACTCTGGCCTGAAGAGTTTCCATTGAAAGATCAGCTGTTATCCTTATGGGAATCCCCTTGTGTGTTTTTTGTTGTTTTTCCCTTACTTTTAGTATGTGTTCTTTGTGTTTGATCTTCATTAATTTGACTAATATGTGTGTTGGCATCTTTCACTTTGGGTTTATCCTGTTTGGGACTCAGGGTTTCTTGGACTTGGGTGGTTATTTCCTTCCCCATTTTAGGGAATTGTTCAACTATTATCTCCTCAATATTTTCTCATGCCCTTTCTTCTTGTCTTCTTCTTCTGGGACTGCTATAATTCAAATGTTGGGGCATTTACAATTGTCCCAGAGGTTTCTGTGTTTGTCCTCATTACTTTTAATTATTTTTTCCCCTTTTTTCCTCTATGCTTCATTCCTTTCCACCATTCTATCTTCCACATCACTTATCCTATCCTCTGCCTCAGTTATTCCGCAGTTGGTTGCCTCCAGAATCCTTTTGATCCCAGTTATTGCGTTATTCATTATTGATTGACTTTTTTTACTTCTCCTAGGTTCTTGATAAACATTTCTTGCATCTTCTCAATCCTTGTCTCTAGTCTATTTATCTGTAACTTCATTTTGTTTTCAAGATTTTGGATCATCTTTACTATCATTATTCTGAATTCTTTTTCAGGTAGACTCGCTATCTGCTCTTTTGTTTGGTTTGGTGGGCATTTAACATGCTCTTTACCTGCTGCATATTTCTATGCCTTTTCATTTTGTTTAGATTGCTGTGTTTGGGCTAGCCTTTCTGTATGCTGGAAGTTTGTTGTTTGTCTTTATTGTGGAGTTTTCTGCCTGTGGGTGGGGTTGGACTAGTGGCTTGTCAAGGTTTCCTGGATAGGGACGCCTGCATCTGTGTTCTGGTAGGTGGGGCTGGATCTCTTCTTTCTGGAGTGCAATGAAGTGTCCAGTGTCGTGTGTTTTGGGGTGTCTATGGGTTTGGCCTGACTTTGGGCAGCCTGTATTTAAATGCTCAGGGCTGTATTCTTGCATTGCTGGAGAATCAGCATGGTATTTCTTGTTCTGGAGTTTGTTCACTCTTTGGTGGAGCTTGGTTTCAGTGCAGGTATGGAGCCTTTTGGATGAACACTTATCCCTGGAGTCAGAAGATTTCTGCTGTTCTCAAGTTTTCGATTTAAGCCTCTTGCCTCTGGCTTTCAGTCTTATACTTACAGTAGACTGTAGACTTCTCCATCTGTATAGCACAGATGATAAAACATCTAGCTTAATGGTGAAGATTCTCCATAGTGAGCAGCATCCAAGATGGTTCACAGAGTTACATGAGGAAGACAGGACGGAGGAGAGTGAGAAGGGTGACCAGGATCAGATGAGGGGAAGTCAAAGGGAAGAGTGCAATCTAGCCAGTAATCAATCCCCTAAGTGCTCTCCAAAGTCTGGAACACCCAGAGATGTCCACAGAGTTACATAGAGAAGAGAAGAGGGAGAGGAGAGATAGAGGTGACCTGGGGATAAATGGGAGAGTCAAAAGGGGAGAAAGCAATCAAGCCAGTATCACACGCCTAAGTAAAAATGGGTACTGAAGATTAGATTCTTAAAGGTATAAAATTGATAAAAAATACAGAAAAGCAAAAATTAAAACTCTAGAATAGAGGTTCAGTTCAGTTCAGTTCAGTTCAGTCGCTCAGTTGTGTCTGACTCTTTGTGACCCCCTGAATTGCAGCATGCCAGGCCTCCCTGTCCATCACCAACTCCCGGAGTTCACTCAGACTCGCATCCATAGAGTCAGTGATGCCATCTACCCATCTCATCCTCTGTCGTCCCCTTCTCCTCCTGCCACCAATCCCTCCCAGTATCAGAGTCTTTTCCAATGAGTCAACTCTTCACATGAGGTGGCCAAAGTACTGGAGTTTCAGCTTTAGTATCATTCTTTCCAAAGAAATCCCGGGGCTGATCTCCTTCAGAATGGACTGGTTGAATCTCCTTGCAGTCCAAGGGACTCTCAAGAGTCTTCTCCAACACCACAGTTCCAAAGCATCAATTCATTGGCACTCAGCTTTCTATATATTCCAAATCTCACATCCATGTATGACTACTGGAAAAACCATAGCCTTGACTAGATGGATGTTTTTGGCAAAGCAGTGTCTCTGCTTTTTAATATGCTTTCTAGGTTGGTCATCATTTTCTTGCAAGAAGCAACTGTCTGTTAATTTCATGGTTGCAATCACCATCTGCAGTGATTTTGGAGCCCCCGAAATAAAGCCTGTCACTGTTTCCACTGTTTCCCCATCTATTTGCCATGAAGTGATGGGATCAGATGTCATGATCTTAGTTTTCTGAATGTTGAGTTTTAAGTCAACGTTTTCACTTTCCTCTTTCACTTTCATCCAGAGGTTCTTTAGTTCTTCTTCACTTTCTGCCAGAAGGGTGGTGTCATCTTCATACCTGAGGTTATTGATATTTCTCCCAGCCATGCTGAATCCAGCTTGTGCTTCATCCAGCCCAGCGTTTCTTATGATGTATTGTGCATATAAATTAAATAAACAGGGTGACAATACACAGCCTTGACATATTACTTTCCCTATTTGGAACCAGTCTGTTGATCCATATGTAGTTTTCTCAAGGGGCAGGTCAGGTGGTCTGGTATTTCTGTTGCTTTAAGAACACTGCAAAAAAAATATCACTGGCATGTGTGGAGTGCGCAAAGTGTATGTACCACACGGATTGTGCCCCAGGTCATGAGGGCCTGTGCATTACCAGTCTACACTGTTCAGTCTCCAGGTTGCTCTGCAGGGGTGCTCTCCATAGTGGGTCCTGAACTTCTTGCACTTCTCAGGACTGAGATGATTAGGTTCTGGTTCACAGGCCTTCCGCAAGGGCACAGACTTGGTTGGGCATCCATTTTTTGCCCTTCCCAGGCCTGAACTGCTCAGGTCACAGGTGTTTGGCAAGTACAGACTCCCATGTGTGCCGTACATCTTAATCACCTCCCCAGTCCCAGTGGCTTGCTTTTCCATGTGCACCATGAAAGCACTGTCTTTGGTGTGCCCTGTTTCTCTTCTGCAGAGCTGATCTCAGGCTCTGACCAAGGCAGATATCAACCATCCAGATCCCAGGAAGACGTGGTTAGCAACTGGGAACCTACTCACAGTTTGGTGGAGGACGCCATCTCTGAGGCTGAGATTACCCCTTGCCTTCCAGCTCCAGCTGTCACCCACATGTCTCTCTGCCTCCAGCGGGCAAGTACCTGGTCCAATACTGCTAGCTCTCCTCTGGTATTGGCTCAGTCCTTGTTCTGTGAATGGCCCAGGCTGCTCATTAAGTCAGAGCTCTTCCCAGGAAAGTTCTTTGTGTGTGTGTGTTTCTCTCTCACTCTTTTTTAAAAACTCTCTCTGCCTATCCCAGAGTTTGGGTTGCTATCTCTCGTTAGCTCCCTCAGGTTGTCCTCAGGGCATCAGGCCGAGTCCTTACCTTAAGCCCCCAGCCTGTGCCTTCCTGTCCAGCCCCCACTCACAGGTGGTGGATGTGAGCATCTGGGGTACTTCTCCGCTGGCAGTTGTGCTTAAATGCATATTCTGTTATTTTTTTTTGCTTCCTCCAGGTTATGTTGCCCTCTGAGATTCCAAAACTTCTCAGACACCCGCCAGTGAGAGGGATTCCTGCTGTTTGGAAACTTCTCCTCATGACTCCCTCCCAGGATGGGTCTCCATTCTTAATTGTTTTGCCTCTCTTTTTGGCTTTTATATTTTGTCCTACCTTCTTTGGAAAAGAATGAGCTGCCTTTCTGGGTGCCCAGTGTCCTCCACCGGAGTTCAGAAGCTGTTTGTTGTAAGTTGCTCAGCATTCAGATGATCTTTTGATGAATTTGTGTGGGAGAAAGTGGTCTCCCTGTCCTATTCCTCCATCTTAGGAACACCCCTAAATTGGCAAATTTATTCCCAAACATTGTTCCTAATGTGTTGTGCTTAGTCGTTTAGTCATGTCCAACTCTTTGCGACCCCATGGACTGTGGCCCACCAGGCTCCTCTTTCCATAGAGATTATCCAGGCAAGAAAACTGGAGTGGGTTCCCATGCCCTCCAGGGTATCATTCCAAGCCAGGGATCGAACCCAGGTCTGCCACACTGCACGCAGATTCGTTACCAGGAAAATCCAAGCATACAGGAATGGGTAGACTTTCTCTTCTCCAACGGATATTCCTGACCTAGGAGTCTAACCAGGGTCTCCTGCATTGCAGGTGAATTCTTTACCAACTGAGCTATCAGGGAATATAGAGAGTTCTTAAGCCTGAAGCCTTTGGTTTACTGGTCTCTGTACTGGCCTATGCTGCTCTCTAACAATGACCAGGAGCTGTCTTGAGGCCATATGAAATAGTGTGCTTAGATCCAGATGAAACACGTTTAAGTTGGCCTCCACTGCTTGGTTGGCTTGCATAGTCTCATCTCCTAAGGAGGCTGATTTCAAGCCCCCTTTTCAAATTGCTGGCATTCAACATTCAGAGGTGGTTAGCTTTCTCCACTTGTAGGTTTCCGATTTACTGGGCTCTCAGTCACCAAAGGTTTGAGCTCTCAGGCAGAGAGCATCACCGTTAGAAGAACTGCATCCCTTCCCAGCTCTGCTTGGAGACCACCTGCTTCGCCCGAGTTCCTCTTTCTTTTGTAGGACTTCTCTGAGAGTAGAAAGATCATCAACACATCCCCAACATTTTGATCCTTTCTATCACTTCCTCCAACACTTCAGCTTTGGACAGACTGTCGTCCACCTCCCAAAGTCGTGTGGGAAGCAACTGCTTTATCAACCATGCTAGGAATACAGCACATACAATGAACTGCATCCATTTAAATTGTGTTCCTTGGTGATTTCAGAAAATTGAGTCTGCCCATGCAGCCAGCACCAGAGTAACATACAGAATGTTCTCATCATCCCTGTGGTTGTCCTTTCCCATCACACCCAACCTGCAGCAACCTAGAGGTGTTTCATTCTAGATATGTTTGCTTTTTATATAAATGGATCATCCAATGTGTGTCTGAATATGTACTTTGAATAAAAATACTATGAACATTTGTGTCCAAGTTTTAGTGGGGACATACAATTTTCCCTCATAGCTCAGTTAGTAAAGAGTCCACCTGCAATGCACGAGACCCTGGTTTTCAATGCGACTCCAAAGTTGGTGATAAGGGGGCAGGAATGGGACAAATTAAAATGCCACAAAACTCCCTGTTGTTACTGAATGAGATTCAATACAATGATGCTGAAAATGCTAGCCTGTGGATCACTTTGAGAACCACTGGATGAACAGATGTATGGGATGAACATTGAAAGGTTGTTGTTGAATCACGACACTGGGATTCTTGGCCCCCAGAGGAGAAGAATTCAATCCGGGGCCAGAGACAAGGCTTGATCACTCAGAGCTTTTGTGTAATAAAGTTTTATTAAAGTATAAAGTATAAAGTCTTTTCAAGCATCACCACACCAGTATAAGAGCCTCCTCTGGTCCACTAAGAGCCAACGTTACCAAAGGAAAAAAAAAAAAAAACCCCTTGCAGTCCCAGTCTGAGTATCCCTTAACCTCAGAGATGTTCTTGGGGCTCGAGCTCCATCTAGCTTCTGAACTTTTGATTTTTAGCGAGGCTAGGCACTTTTTTGACTACCAATCCAAGTTTGGGACCTAAGCCACAGTACATAGTAACAGTATAGACCACAAGTCCCTTGAAAGTCTAAGATCCGATAGATTAGTTTAGTACTTCTAATTCCCAAGGAGTTATGGAATGGTCAAAGACACCGAAAAGTTTGACTGAGAAAAGAGAGTTCGGTCCACATGCTTTGCCCATTCTGGTCAGTTCCCGAAGGAGACATTGGGTGCCTCTTGGTATTGGCAGGTCGGTATAAACCCCCGACAGGTTTCTGCCATGAGCCGTATGAGATCACCGTGGAACCACAGAGCAGGGCTCTTCACTTGCTTTGCGCAGGGCGTGTCATTCATTCACACAAGCACACGGTAGAGTTAGTAAAGCACAGCAGAAAACGTGTTTGCTAAGAGAACAAAGAACTAGAGCTGCAAGCATCCTTACCTTGTCCTGAAGGATCTCGGAGAAGCCCCCAAGATGAAAGGTTGTTGTTGAATCACAACGCCGGGATTCTTGGCCCCCAGAGGAGAAGAATTCAATCTGGGGCCAGAGATTAGGCTTGATCACTCAGAGCTTTTGTGTAATAAAGTTTTATTAAAGTATAAAGGAGATAGGGAAAGCTTCTGACATAGGCATCAGAAGGGGGCAGAAAGAGTACCCCCCTGCTAATCTTCAGCTGGATGTTATATAGTCACTAGCAGTCTGTTAATGAAAGAAAGGAATGTCTCAAAACTCAGAATGGCACCAGGCCCCTCACCCATAGGATGCATTTTGGGATAATCTTGGCACCAAATGGTTCATCCTGGGCCATAAAATGATTAACTTGAATCTTGAAGAAGGGCAGATCACCACACAAATATTTTCATTTACATAGATTAGAGGAACAATATCGGAGTATAACATATTGGTTTGTCAAGTAGGTTCTGAGCCAAAAGGCGGAACTGACTTGAAGACAGAGTTTGGGGTAAATGTATAGTACATTAGCATAGCTTAAGATAAACATTTCCATAAGAAAAAGGCATTGGTTATCTCTAGGTTTGAGAATAGTTAACTTTAGGTGAAACCAGGTGTCATGGCAACACAGAATTTTAAGAGAAACTTCCTTTTAAATTTGTATAGAGAAGGAAAAAATATCGCTAGTTTGTTTCCTCCTGCTGCTTAAGAGAGATAAAAATGTCTGACACTTGCAGGCTATTTCCTCTGTTTGGAGACCCCTGGCCTTCCTGCCTGTTACCCTCTCACCATCACTTCATGGAAAATAGAAGGGGAAAAGTGGAAGCACTAACAGATTTTATTTTCTTGGGCTCGAAAAACACTGTGAATGGTAACTGCAGCCATGAAATTAAAAGACACTTGCTCCATGGAAGGAAAGCTATGATAAAACTAGACAGTATATTAAAAAGCAGAGGCATCACTTTGCCAACAAAGGTCTGTATTGTCAAAGCTACGGTTTTTCCAGCAGTCATGTACAGATGTAAGTGTAGGACTATATAGAAGGCTGATTGCCAAAGAATTGACATGTTTGAACCGTGGTGTTGGAGAAGACTCTTGAGAGTTCCTTGGACGGCAAGAAGATCATACCAGTCAATCCTAAAGGAAATCAACCCTAAAGATTCATTGGAAGGATTGATGCTGAAACTTAAGCTCTAATACTTTGGCCACCTGATGCAAATAGCCAAACCATTGGAATAGTCACTGATGCTGGCAAAGATTGAAGGCAAGAGGAGAAGGGGTTAACAGAGGATTAGGTGGTTGGGTGGAATCACTGACACAATGGGCACGAGTTTGAGCAAATTCTGGGAGATGGTGAAAGATGCAGAAGCATGGCATGCTGCAGTACATGGGATCCCAGAGTCAGACATGACTCAGCAATTGAACAACAACAGTCCTCTACTACAATAGGAACACACAACTGGCCTCTTTTTTCTTCGTTACTAAGTTCTGATCACTGAACCAACAGGTATACAAGAAGGAGGGATGTTTTCCCTCTTTGTTGGATGGTAAAGGATGGGCCCACCCCAAGGGATCTCTCAGTGACTTTTCAAACCAGTGCTTACAATGGGAAACACCTTTTCTAAATATAGTTCATTTTAAATCCCTGCCTTCCCTGTGGGTTGGGAGGAACACATTGGAAAAAGGTAAACATTTCCTCTTCCCAAGGGCAATTACATCATTTGTTTCTACCTAATACTTCTGAAGGAGGATCAGCCCTGGGATTTCTTTGGAAGGAATGATGCTAAAGCTGAAACTCCAGTACTTTGGCCACCTCATGTGAAGAGTTGACTCATTGGAAAAGACTCTGATACTGGGAGGGATTGGGGGCAGGAGGAGAAGGGGACTACAGAGGATGAGATGGCTGGATGGCAACACTGACTCGATGGACGTGAGTCTGAGTGAACTCTGGGAGTTGGTGATGGACAGGGAGGCCTGGCGTGCTGTGATTCATGGGGTCACAGAGTCGGACACAACTGAGCGACTGAACTGAACTGAACTGAATACTGAGAATTGCCCTCCTAAGTTCCTAGGAGTCCCTGAAGGTCCTTGGTATTCATTCTTCCAACAGCACTCCCAAACTCTCCTTGCTACCTTCACCTGCCTCGTGCCCACAGATTTTGCTCTCCTGCTTCAGTGGATCAACACTCCAGTATGCTCCTGGCTTCATTCTCAGAATTCGTGGTGAGAGGTGGGTGAACAGGATAACTGGTTTCCACTTGTAACCTTGAGACCAGGTAGAGAGGCTGGATGCACATCTGGCTATGAGAAGGTGAGTCTTGGCAGTTTTTTCCAGCCCTGGAATTGAGATAAACTTTATCCCTCTTTTCTTGGTGGGCTGATGAAATGGAGGAGGCCTTGGAGTAGGAGAGCAGCCACTTCCTGGCACACTACAGGAGAGAGACTGATGGGTGTTGTAGGAGCTCCAAGAACAGAAGACTCTGGGCATGGTGTTGAGGAGCTTGGAAGGAGAGCAAGGAAGGCTCCGGGGCAGGGGTTTACTGGCATCAGAAGTGCCAGCCAATGTTTCCTCAGGGACTGGGGATTGAACAAACCCCTTCCCTGACAGAGGAGCAGGTTGGGGCTGGCACTGAGAACAGAAGCCCATATATATGGTGGAGCTTCTGAGCTAGCCCTGATCACTCTGTGGCATGTTGGGGGATTTGCATTCCCTTCTGGGGTCTCAGAGCTGTGAACAGAAGCAGGCTAGTGCTCCCTGCACAGCCAGGCAAACTGGGCCTTCCGGATGACCTTGACCAGGGTTTGTCAAGGCTGAACCTCCGAGTCTCCATAGCAGCATTAAGGCCCTGAAGGCAACCACGTGAAAAGCACAGGGTGGAAGAGAGTCTGAAGCAAAGCTGGCCATGCATCCAAGAGGAGCCTCAACAGGGTGTCTCGGTCTCCTGGTATTCTCCTGTGAGAGGTCCCAAGTGCAGCTGTGTCTGTGACACCCAGCAGGGTTAGTCAGGCTCTGAGCAGCTGACTCCTTTGACCAGGTTCATGGACCCCATTATGCCAAGCCCAGGTGACACAAGAAGACTTGTAATCTAGTAGACTTGGCACTGGGGACTCGACAAGTAGGTGCCGGGACAGACACCCAAGGGGTAGAGGCAAACCTTTGATCCTCTTATTGTAGGATTCTGATACCTTTCAAACCTATGGTGGGGGAGACATAGTGTACACCAGACCCCAGGCATCAGGGGGGCACTGGCTCAGCTGACTTTCACGCTCCAGAGACCTCCCCTTTCTGCATCATCCATGGAGGGAGAAGGCCTATTGGTGGCTGCTTTTAGGTCTACTGCAGCTACTCCTTGCAGCCTTCTCTTCTTCATGGAGGAGCTTTATTATGATGGCCTCCTACACTTGTTTGTGCTTCTAAAGCTTCTCTATACAAACACACAGGAGGCAGGGTATGGGCAGCAGGCTGTATGAAAATACACAAATTTAAATACCATGGCTATTTTAACCAGTTCCATATATATATATATATATATAGTCGTTCATGCTGTTTCTCATTTTTTAGTATTATGAATAATGCCAAAATGAATATCCTACAATTGTTTTTCTGCAATAGATTTTCTAGGGAAGAAAATGTTGGGATAAAGATTAAGCCCTTTTAAAAAGTTTGTTACATATTAACAAAATGCCCCCCCCCCCAAATTTGCATCCATTCACATCCTAACCAATTGTGTATGAAAGTGATCATTTTCATACATCCCACTGCAAACGGAATAGATTCAAGCTTGTACATCTTTGCCCATCTAGTCACTCAAGTCACATCTTAATACAAGTCCACTTTCCTTTCAATTTCAATGTAATTGAACAATATGTAGGGCATTTGGCCAATGGTATCTCTTCTTTGAAAACTGCCCATTCATATTGTTTACCAGTGTTCTATTTGGGACAGTAGTATTTTTCATACTGATGGGCAAGTGCTCTTTATATGTTTAAGATATTCAATCTTGGTCATAATTGGAAAACACGTTCCCTCCACATTCCTTCATTGTATCTCTGTACATGGTCTTTTTCTATCTACAAGTTAGAGCAATTTAAAGTTAAATGATTTAAGTGATCTTTTTTTCATTATACTGTCTGAAATTTGTTTCCAACCAACAGCCCTGCCCATTATAAAATTATGAATATGTTCATTCAAAATAACTTCTAGGACTTCACATTTTTAATCTATTGGGAATGTATTTGGTGAGAAATGACATCTGAATCTAGCATTATTTTCTCTCCAAAGTGTTGGTCAGCTGTCCCAATTCGGTAGGCTCCCTGGAGGGACATGGAGGAATTCATAGTATTGAAGTTAGGGGCAGAATTACAAAGCACCAGGAAGTTGGGGAACCATGCAGTTACCTATGAATTTTTGGATGAGAGTTTCCATTTATGCCAAAAATGCTGTTGAGATTTTGATGAGGATTGCATTGTCTGTAGATCACTTTGTGAGTACTGTCAACTTAACAATGTTAAATCTTCCAATCCATGTACATGGAAAACATTTCCATTTAACTTCAGTTCAGTTCAGTCTCTGAGTTGTGTCCAACTCATTGCAACACCATGGACTGCAGAATGCCAGGCCTCCCTGTCCATCACAGACACCCTTGGTTTCCCCAAATCCCAACAATCTTGATTCCAGCTTGTGCTTCATCCAGCACAGTGTTTCTCATGAGGTACTCTGCATATAAGTGAAAATAGCAGGGTGACAATATACAGCCTTGACATACTCGTTTCCTGATTTGGTTTCAGTCTGTGGTTCCATGTCCAGTTCTGACTGTTGCTTCCTGACCTGCATACAGATTTCTAAAGAGGCAGGTCAGGTTCTCTGGTGTTCCCACCTCTTTCAGTACTTCCCACAGTTTTTTGTCATCCACAAGGTCAAAATCTTTGGCAGAGTCAATAAAGAAGAAATAGATGTGTCTCTGTAATTCTCTTTTAAACTCTTTCAATGATTCGGTGGATGTTGGCAATTTGATTTCTGGTTCCTGTGCCTTTTCTAAAACCAGCTTGAATATCTAGAAGTTCACGGTTCATGTATTGCTGAAGCCTGGCTTGGAGAATTTTGAGACATTTTAGAAATAACACCCCAAAAAGATGTCCTTTTCATTACAGGGAACTGGAATGTAAAAGTAGGAAGTCAAGAAACACCTGGAGTAACAGGCAAATTTGGTCTTGGAATACAGAATGAAGCAGGGCACAGGCTAATAGAGTTTAGCCAAGAGAACACACTGGTCATAGCAAACACCCTCTTCCAACAATACACGAGAAGACTCTACACATGGACATCACCAGATGGCCAACACTGAAATCAATCAATTATATTCTTTACAGACAAAGATGGAGAAGTCTATACAGTCAGCAAAAACAAGACCAGGAGCTGACTGTGGCTCAGATCATGAACCCCTTATTACCAAATTCAGAATTCAAAATTGAAGAAAGTGGGGAAAACCACTAGACCATTCAGGTATGACCTAAATTAAATCCTTAATGATCATACAGTAGAAGTGACAAATAGATTCAAGGGACTAGATCTGATAGAGAGAGTGCCTGATGAACTCTTGATGGAGTTTCAAGACATTGTACATAAGACAGGATTCAGGACCATCCCCAAGAAAAAGAAATGCAGAAAAGCAAAATGGCTGTCTGAAGAGGCCTTCCAAATAGCTGTGAAAAGAAGAGAAGTTAAAGGCAAAGGAGAAAAGGAAAGATATACCCATTTGAATGCAGAGTACCAAAAAAATAACAAAGAGAGATAAGAAGCCTTCCTCAGTGACCAGTGCAAAGAAATAGAGGAAAACAATAGAATGGGAAAGACTCGAGATCTCTTCCAGGAAATTAGAAAGACCAAGGGAACATTTCATGCAAAGATGGGCAAAAAGAAGTTCAGAAATAGTATAGACCTATACCATAAGTTTTTGTGTGTTGCTTTTTCATTTTCATTCATCTCAATGTATTTCCTAATTTATCTCTAATTTGTTCTTTGATTCTAGGTTTCAAGACTATATTATTAAATTTCCACATATTTTTGAATTTTCAATTTTTCTTTCTGTTACTTATGGGTCCAGCTCATACTATGGGTGATTTCAATCTTTTAAACTTTCCCAAGACTTTTTTGGGCTAACACATTTTCTATACTGGAGAATATTGCATTTATTCTGCTATTGTTTGGTGGCAGATACTGTATACATATGCTAGGTCTAGCTGGCTTTTTATGTTGTTCAAGTCCTCTTTTTCTTTACTGATCTTCTGTTTGGTTGTTCTACCAATTATTAAAGGTAGATTATTGAAGTCTCCAACTACCATTGTAGAACGGGTGTATCTCCCTTCCATTCTGTCAATGTTTGCTTCAAACAATTTGGGATTTTGCTGTTAGGTGTAAACTATGTTCACAATAATTATTTCTGGTTTATGAATTTATCTTTTTAATCATTTTATGATCTTTGTCTTTTTAAAATTTTTTAATTTTTACTTTATTTTACTTTACAATACTGTATTGGTTTTGCCATACATTGACATGAATCCACCACGGGTGTATACAAGCTCCCAATCCTGAATCCCCCTCCCACCTCCCACCCCATATCATCTCTCTGGATCATCCCCAAGCACCAGCCCCAAGCATCCTGTATCCTGTATTGAACTTAGACTGGCACTTTGTTTCTTACATGATAGTATACATGTTTCAATGCCATTGTCTCTTATGATACATTTTGACTTAAAGTCTAATTTTATCAGATATTACTACAGCCACCCTAGATCTCTTTTGAGTATTATTTATATGAAAAGCTTTTTCATCTCTTTTCAACCTACATGTGCTTTTTGTTCTAAAGAGAGTTTCTTGTACATGGTATGTAGTTGGGTCATATTTTTTAGATCCATTTTTTCTCATCTCTAATTTTATTTGGAGCAGATAATCCACTTACATTTAAAGTAGTTATTGATAAGAGCTTCCTTTCACCAATTATCTTTTTCCTTGCTTATGTATTATATCTTTTATCTCTCAGTTCCTCCATTACTGACAAACGTGGGTTAGATTGGTATTTTCTAGATACCTACCATCTTGAGTCCCTTCTCATTTATTTCAGTGTATATGTTATTAGTGGTTTCCCTGGAGAGTACAATGAATATCTTTTATCAATATTTAGAAGAATCTAGTTTGAAGTAACTCAACTATCGAAGCAAAGTTGACATTAAATCAAACCAGGATGTTCTAAACCCCTTAAACTGTTATTGCCACAGTTTATATCTTTCTACATTGTGTGCCCATTGGCACTGTTTTATAATCATTGTTTTATGCTTTTGTATTTAATCATATATGAAAAGAGAGAATCTATATACTGAAAATACATTAATACTAACTTTTATGTTTACTTATGTATTTACTTTTGCTAATATGCTTTATTTCTCAGCACAACTTCAAGTTATTGTTTAGTGTCCTTTCATCTCAGCCAAAAAACTCCTTTGAGCACTGCTTCTAGTTTTCATCTACTAGCAAAGAATTATTTCAGATTGAATTTATCAGGGAATGTCTTAATTTGTTGTTCTGTTTTGGAGGAAAGTTTTGCCAGGTGTGGAGTTCTCAGGTGACAGGTTTTTCTTTTCTTTCAGTACTTTAACTATGTCACCCCATTGCCTTCATGGATTTTGATGATAAACTGTCATTCTTATGAGGATTAATTTGTACAAAAAAGTTGCTCCTGCTTTGCTGTTTTCAAGATTCTCTGTTTGGCTTTTGATAGTGTGATCACAATCTGTCTTGGTGTGGATCTTTTGTTTTTATCCTTTTTGAGATTCATTGACTTTTTTGGATGGACAGCGTCATCATCTGCCTATTCTAGTGTCAATATTCTAAAATCAGGTTTCAATCAGTTTTGGAGTTCCTCTGGATTTTAGATTTGTAAGTGCACATCAGTATGCCTAGTGGAATCACACCACATGAGCATTTAGCCTTTGTGGATTCTGTGACATGGACTTGAAAAGGAGCGACAGAGACACAGGGACATAACTTCTTAGATATGCCCTTAAGTATGACAGGGTCTCATGAGCCTTGAGCTCCTCACTGGGATTGTGCCTCCAACATAGACCATCACAGACGTCTCCTGAAAGACTTATTAACATGCAAGCAGTATAGTTTGGGAGATTTATAGCTGTTTAGCATTGAAAGAAAGACACAAGTAAAGCTCCCGTACCCCAGAGATAACCACTGTCAGTTAGCATTTTGGAGAACATCGTTTTGTGAATTTTTCTGTGAATATAAATACATAACATATATGTCTATGTATACATCTATGAAGGAGCTATGTCTAAGTACACATACACACACGTGCACGAAACACACACAAAGAATTTGTCCTAGGGGTCCTCACCCAGACTCTTTCCTGACTAAAACAAAAAGGCCCATAGGTATCCAACCAATGCACTCCCAGTGACAACTCAACTGCCCTTGCTGTCTCCAGCCACTCTCCCCAAAGCAGACCTTCCATTCATCGCTGTCTGGTTCTTCTTTCCTCCTAGGGAAGCAGGAGTGCCTGACTGAGGAGGTAAGTTACAAGGAGAGCCACAGCTCGCCCCTTCTCCATTCTGTGGTGACCAGACAGCCCCACAAATAAGTCACGTCCTTGCTACCCCAGGCTGGAGCTCCTTGTCAAAGGTAACCAGTACAGTTTTAACCTTGGTTTTAACTACCGAGTGAGGCTGCAGTGTGTGATTCCCCAGATTGCCTCTGGTCTTGTTGACAGATGTATTTCCAATGCTATCTACAGAAACCAGAAGCCATAGGAAGAGGCAAACAAACTGTCATCTCAGAATTCCTCCTCCTGGGAGTGTCAGAGGTGCCCAAATATCAGCCCCTCCCCTTCTGTCTGTTCCTGTCCATGGACCTGGTCGCTGTGGTGGGAACGTACTCATCATGCTGGCCATCAGCTCGACCTCCAACCTCCACACCTCCATGTACTTCTTCATAGACACCCTGTCCAGCGTGGACATATGCTTCACCTCTTTCACTGTACCAAAAATGCTGCTAAACATCCAAACCCAGAGCCAAGCCATCCCTTACGTGGCGTGCCTCACTCAGATATATAACCTAATTTTGTTTCTAGAGCTGGACAACATCCTCTTGGCAATGATGGCCTATGACAGATTTGTAGCCATATGTCACCCTCTCCGCTATGCCACAACCATCAGCCCCCAACACTGTTATCACATCAGTGCCTGAGGCTCTGATAGTCACAAACTTCTATCCCTTGTTCCACACAGTCCTCATGAGCACACTGTCATTCTGCGCAAGTGTCAGAGTTCACCACATCTTCTGTGAACTCTATGAATTTCTAAAGCTCTCCTGCTCAGATATCCGCTTCATTGAGTTGGTGGTTTATACCATGAGGAGCTTTCTTTTTGTCATTCCCTTTGTTTGTATCTCTGCCTCCTGCATGCAGAATTTTTCAGCCATCCTGAGACTTTGGTCTTCCCAGGACAAGCTGAAAGCCTTTTCCACTTGCAGTCCCCAACCTGCTGTGGTGTCATTATTCTACAGGACTTTGTTTGGGGTGTCCCTGCTCCCCTCTTCCTCCTACACAGCCAAGGAAGGATTCAGTAGCCATGGTGTTGTATGTGGTGGTACCACCCATGTTCAACCCTTTCATTTACAGTCAGAGGAACAAGGACATGAAAGGGGCCTGAGGAGCCTCCTGAGCTGGAGAAGGCTCTTGTCTCAGTAACAGTTGTTTTTGCTTGATCAAAACAAGACAAAGGTGGCTTGTCTTCTCTGTTCCTTCAGGTGTGAAGGGACCATTCACAAGACGGATGTTATCAGATGCCCAGCTCTGCCGCAAATTTCTGCTGTCCTCACACCCACCTGCTCATTCAGCCACTTGTCCCTGAGTGACTCTCGTGTGCCAGGCAATGGGGGGAAAGGTGGGACAGCCTCTCTTCAGGTCAGTCCAGTTCAGTCCCCCAGTCATGCCTGAGTCTTTGCAACCCCATGAACCACAGCACACCAGACCTCCCTGTCCATCACCAACTCCTGGAGTCCACGCAAACCCATGTCTATTGAGTTGGTGATGCCATCCAGGCACCTCATCCTCTGTCGTCCCCTTCTCCTCCTACCCTTAATCCTTCCCAGCATAAGGGTCTTTTCAAATGAATCAGCTCTTCATATCAGGTAGCCAAAATACTGGCGTTGAAGCTTCAACATCAGTCCTTGCAATGAACACCCAGGACTGATCTCCTTTAGGATGGACTGGTTGGATCTTCTTGGAGTCCAATGGGCTCTCAAGGGTTTTCTTCAACATCACAGTTTAAAATCATCAGTTCTCCGTGCTCAGCTTTCTTTATAGTCCAACTATCACATCCATACATGACCACTGGAAAAACCATAGCCTTGACTAGATGGACCTTTTATGGCAAAGTAATGTCTCTGCTATTTAATATGCTGTTTAGGTTGGTCATAACTTTCCTTCCAAGGAGTAAGCGTCTTTTTATTTCATGGCTGCAGTTACTATCTGCAGTGATCTTAGAGTGCAAAAAAATAAATTCAGTCATTGTTTCCAATTTTTCTGCATCTGTTTGCCATGAAGTGATGGGACCGGATGCCATGATCTTCGTTTTCTGATTGTAGAACTTTAAGCCAACCTTTTCACTCTCCTCTCTCACTTTCATCAAGTGGCTCTTTAGTTCTTCTTCACTTTCTACCATAAGGATGGTGTCATCTGCATATCTGAAGTTATTGATATTTCTCCCGGCAATCTTGATTCCAGCTGTGCTTCCTCCAGCCCAGCATTTCTCAAGATGTACTCTGCATATAAGTTAATAAGCAGGGTGACAATATACATGCTTACTGTACTCCTTTTCCTATTTGGAACCAGTCTGTCGTTCCATGTCCAGTTCTAACTGTTGCTTCCTGACCTGCATACATGTTTCTCAAGAGGCAGGTCAGGTGGTCTGGTATTCCCATCTCTTTCAAAAGTTTCCACAGTTTATTGTGATCCACACAGTCAAAGGCTTTGACATAGACAATAAAAGAGATATAGATGCTTTTCTCAAACTCTCTTGCTTTTTCAATGATCCAGTGGATGTTGGCAATTTGTTCTCTGGTTCCACTGCCTTTTCAAAAACGAGCTTGAACATCTGGAAGTTCACGGTTCATGTATTGCTAAAGCCTGACTTGGAGAATTTTAAGCATTGTCTGCATGAACATAGGATTTTCCATGCATTCTATATGTCTATCTAGATTCAGCTAATACTCTGAGTGCCCCGTGAATTTTTACCTCATCACGAGTAATGGAATGGTTTCTTTTGTGCTAGGCAGGCACTGTTTTGAGTGAGTTTATGTAACAATTCAATGTTCAGAATATCCTGTGATAGAGACACTGGCATAGTCCCCATTCTCTAGATGAGGAATGTTATGAGGCAAAGACGATGTTCCCACCTTCTGCTTTTGGGGGAGTGGTGTTTTCTTCTCAAGACTCATAAATCTGCCATGAGGTGCTCCTTTGACCCTGTGGCAGTGAATGCAGGCACTGAGGAAGACAGGAGAAGGGGCAGCGGGGGAGAGGGTGGTGCCTTAAACTTCTGGGCTGATCAGGGATAGTCAACACCTTTCTTAAACCACAGAGCTACCCGCTACCTTCACAAAGGACATTCCCTGTGCAAGGGAAGAGAATGGATTCAGCCCCCTTTCTTCACACATAAACAGACGAACATCATAACTGTGTAGCTGGGAGCCTGTCCGGCTAATGGACATGATGGTCTTTGGGCCCAGGTGCTGTGCTGAGGTGGGCTTTTCAGCCTTCTCGACAGACAGAGGTGGGGTCCGTGTCCCCGACAGTTGAGTCTAGGCTGGATTGGGACTGGTTGTTTTGATGGAATGTGGCAGAGTGATGCTGTATGATGACCAAGGCCGAGTGGCAGATGACAGTGCTGCTTCTGGACTGGTCCCAGGATGGTGGGATCCCTGAGCTGCCTCTGGGAAGACAATATCCCCAGAGGTCACTGCACTGAGAGGAAGCCAAGCTCCCCTAAAATGCTCTGGTCCTCAGAGCCCGGCTTCTGTGCATCCCAGATGGCAGACACATCAGTGAGTGTGCTCTCAGAGGATTCCGTGACCACCTGTCTCAGCCTTCCCAGCCAAGGCCTCAGACATCACGGAGCAGAGAAAACAGTCCCCCACTGTGGCCTGTCCTAATTCCAGACCCACAGACTCTATGCACACAACTTGTGCAGGTTTTAAGCCACCACCTCTTCAGGGTAAACTCTTATGCAGCCACAGTAACTGATACACATAGTGATGACTACAATAGCAGCAACACAGTAAAGAATCGTGGCCAATATTAAGGCTTTCAATGCCTAAGTCAAAGATCTCTCTTGGTAAATGTCACATTGCATTTGAAATTATGTGGGTTATTTTCAAATCTGTTTTGATATTTCTTTCTAACAATTCCTGTGATATTGCAACAGACTCTGTTTGAACTTTTGCACCTGGTTTTATGTTCCTATGGGTTTCCCTGGTACCTCCCTGACAGTAAAGAATCTGCCTGAATTGCAGGAGATACAATCCCTGGTTCAGGAAGATCCCCTGGAGAAGGAAATAGCAAACCACTCCAGTATTCTTGCCTGGAGATGTCCATGACAGAGGAGCCTGTTAGGCTACAGTCCAGGGGGTCACAAAGAGTTGGACACAACTGAGCAACTAACACGTTCACTTTCATATTCTTATGTCCCCGTGTATGTTCCAGTGTCTCCTAGTTTATAGCCTGTGGGTACTTAAATAGAATTTGTATCCTACTGTTGTGTGAAAATTAGATACATCTAAATTACGTTGAATTGGTTCATGGTGCATTTCAGGTCTACTATATCCTTCTACATTAGTGTATATTCATTGCATTAATTTTTGAGAGTTTGATATTGAAACTCCAACTAAAATTCCTTATTTCTCTACTGAAAATTAATCGTGATATATTTCGCAGAACTATATGAACATTTGTTCTGTGTTTTCCAAGTCCCCTGTAAAAATCTTACCGTGCTTTCATAATTAAAAAAAATAAAGAAGAGACAAAGAAAGAATGGTGGCCAACATTTGCATGATACTTACTTTGTATGTATCCTAATTATACCCACTTTATTCATGCTCACCAGTCAGCTCTCATGACAAGCCTGCCAGGTAGGTACTCTTACTAACGTTCCCAGAGCACAAAGCCGAGGTTCAGAGCAAATACCTATGGGAGTGCAAATCAAAACCCCAATGTGATATCATCAAAGTCTTTCAGAGTGGCTATCACCAGGCGGACAACAAATAACAAGTGTTGGTGTGGATGTGGAGAAAGGGAAACCTTGTACGTTGCTCGTGAGAATGTAAAGTGATGCAATCACTATGGAAAACAGTATAGAGGGTTCTCAAAACGTTAAAAACTGAATGGCCATATGATCCAGCAATCTCACATCTGAGGATTTATTCAAAGAAAACAAAAGCACTGATGTGAAAAGGTATATGAACTCCCATGTTTGTTGCAGTGCTATTTACAGTAGCCAGAAGTGGAAGCAACAGAAGGATCCACTAACAGACGAATGAACAAACAAAATGTGGTGCGTGTATCAGTTCAGTTTAGTTCACTCACTCAGTCATGTCCGACCCTTTGTGACCACATGGACTGCAGCACACCAGGCCTCCCTGTCCATCACCAACTCCTAGAGTTTACTCAAACTCCTGTCCATTGAGTCAGTGATGGCATCCAACCATCTCATCCTCAGTGGATGTATATCTCAGCCGTAAAAAATGAAATCTTGCCATTATGACAACATGAATGAATCTAGAGGGTATTTTGCTGAGCAAAATAAGCCAGACAGAGGAAGACAAATACTGCATGCTCTATCTTATATGTGGAATCTAAAAAAAAAAAGAAAAAAATGAAAAATGAAAGCAAAATCTTAGTGACAGAACAAATGAGTGGCTCCGGAAGGGTGGGGTGTGGGGAAAGTAGGTGTAGGAGATGAAGAATTATAAAAGCTACAGTTATGTAAAAAGTAAATCACAGGTATGTACACAAGTTAGCCCAGCAATTGTACCCAGCTGACTGTCTGGAGAGAGAGTTTCCTGGTGGAGCCCTATGAATACCTGGCGTTTAGGAGATGGCACTGAAATTCGAAGGCCCTAGATTTGGTGGGCAGAAGATGGGAGAGAAGGGACAGACAGTGGGAGAGAAGTCTGATATGGACAGAGGGTTCCCCTGGAGTCTGCCATACCACTGACCTCCACAGGACGGTGAGGAAAGTACTCAAGGTCAAGGAAAGGGACACTGGAGAGGATAAATGGTGACTCGGCCCAGCACCCAAGCTGGACAGGGACTGGTGACTGTCCCCACGGGTCACAGTGACAAACCTCATAATTTCAGGAGGCCTGGGGCACAGAGCTCACAGCACTCTCGGCTGAGTAGTGTGGCGAAAATATGAATCCTACACCAAAAGGACGGATGTGAGAGTTGGGCTATAAGGAAAGCTGAGCGCCAAAGAATTGATGCTTTTGAACTGTGGTGTTGGAGAAGACTCTTGAGAGTCCCTTGGACTGCGAAGAGATCCAAGCAGTCCATCCTAAAGGAAATGAGTCCTGAATATTCATGGGATGGACTGATGTTGAAACTGAAACTCCAATACTTTGGCCACCTGGTGTGGAGAACTAACTCATTTGAAAAGACCCTGATGCAGGGAAAGACTGAAGGCAGGAGGAAAAGGGGACAACCGAGGACGAGATGGTTGGATGGCATCACCAATTCAATGGGCATGAGTTTGAGTAAACTCTGGGAGTTGGTGACAGACAGGGAGGCCTGCTGTGCTGTAGTCCATGGGGCCATAAAGAGTCAGACACGACTGGGAGACTGAACTGACACTGAAAGGTGCTCTGGCCCTACCTAGCAAATCTTCAAAGCAAATATCAAAAGCTTCCAACTATTTCAAAGTCACTTCACAGCATCCCAGATCAAAGCTTATGCATATATTTCAGAATTCAAAAATACCGAAAACCCTGGGTGAAATCATAATGCCTGATAGCCAATCTAAATTAACCAGGCATTCAGAAAACTGGGAGAGTCCAATCCATAATGGGAGAAATGGAGCAATAAGATGTAATGTGCGCATCCAGACTGGAGAGAAAGAAGAAAAACTGCCTTTATTTGCAGACATGTACACACATACAGAAAATGTGATGGAGTCTCGAAAAGAATGACTAGTCTAATGATGGAGTTTAGCAAGTTTGCAGGATGCACCACATTGTAGTAAGAGCTACTGTAAGAATGCACACAAATTAAAACTAAGAGGCTCAATATTCCCTGTTGAATATAAGGGAAGAGGTGGCCCCTCCTTTCCTTAAATCATTTGTTTTGAAACGTGTAAGTCTTTTCTGTGTCTCCTTTCGAAACTATGCATATAATTTCATTTTCTTTTTTCATGTTCTGTCTGCAGCATGAAGGAAGAAATGGCAACCCACGCCAGTATTTTTGTCTGGAGAATCCTAAGGATAAAGGAGTCTGGTGGGCTACAATCCAGAGGGTCACAGAGAGTCGGATAACTGAGTGACTGAGCACGCACACACACGCTGCACCATGATCTGCATGCAGGATCTTGCTTCCCTGGACAGGGATCAAAAGAGTACACCCTGCAGCTGAAGCACAGAAGCCTAACCACTGGACTGCCAGGAAAGTCCCTGAAAGTATGACTATGCTTTTAAAGGCTATAGAAGCCTCCTGTTCAGCTTTACAACCCAGAAATATCTTTTTCAAGGACCTAGCAAACATCTCTTTGGAATGTAAACATCAATCAAGAGAGCACTCTCTTTTTCCCAGTTTCCACTGGAGGGGAGACACCTAACTTCAGTGGGCACCTGGCTCCCAATTGTGAAACTGGCTCCTGTCATAAGGAGGAGAGGCTAATTTTTCACTAGTATAAACCAATTGGATTAGTATGCTTTAGATGCTGTAACGAAATGCCGAATCACTCCCCTGATCCACACTGGGTGGACTAAAGGACAGAAAGTTATTTTCTCACAGTTCTGGAGGCTACAACTTCACAATCAGGGAGCCAGTAAATTTGGCTTCCAGTGAGGACCCTTTTTCTGGGCTGTAGACGGCCACCATCTATATTGCCTTGTGGCCTTTCCTCAGTGCACATGTGGAGACAGAGAGATAAGAAAGGTGGGGTGCGGTGAGAGGGAGAGAGAGAATGCATGTGCTCTCAGGTGTCCTCTTAAAAGAACATGGAAGTGTTTGTTCATGTGTGCATGTGCAAGTGTGCACAGTCAGATGAATGGTTGTGAGACCAGGGCCTCATTCTTTTGGTAGAAATTTGAAGTATATTTGATTTACAATGTTGTCCTCTTTTCTGGTGTACAGCAAAGTAATCCAGTTAAATATATTTTTTCAAATTATTCTCCATTATAGTTAATTGTAAGGTACTGAATATAGCTGTATGCACTCTAGAATAGACACTAATTGTTTTTCTATTTCATATACAGCCGTCTGTAAGTGCTAATCCCAAACTGCAAATGTATCCCTACCCAGCCTTTCCCCTTTGGTAATGATGAGTGTTTACTACGCCTGCACACTTTTTGTTTCTGCTTTTGTGAATAAATCTCTTGTATCACATTTTAGATTCCACATATCAGTCATATCATGATACTCGTCTTTCTTTCTCACTTTCCTTCGTATGTTGATCTCTAGGGCAGGGATCCATTCATAGGACTTCATGTGACATTAATCATGTCCTTGAGAGCCCTCTCTGCAAACAGAGCTGTGTGTGTGCATGCGTGTGCGTGTGTGCACAATCTGTCGTGTCTGACTCTTTGCGGCCCCATAGACTGTAGCCCACCAGGCGGCTCTATCCATGGGATTCTCCAGGCAAGAGTACTGGAATGGCTGCTATGCCCTTCTCCAGGGCATCTTCCCGAGCCAGGGAGTGTACTGCCGTCTCTTGCATCCTGTGCGTCGATAGGTGGATTCTTTACCACTGCTCCGTGTGGGAGGCCCAATTAGAGCCATACTGGGGTTAAAGTCTTCACATATTCATTTGGAAGGGGCAGCAGAAAGGGTGGGTCTCAAATCTAAAGCCCAAACATTAATTAACTAATACATAAGAGTCACCACACTTGCTGGGCATACTTAGGATGAAGCAAAAGTGAGACCTGGTGGTGTGAAGTCCTCTTACATGAGGACAAGTAAGTAAGGAGTCAGATCTACTGGCTATACAGAAGGCTGAGAGTTCTGTCTGTCTCTGGAATCTCTCAGGAGATTGCCTGTGACGTGCCTCAGATTCTGGTACAATGCCAGCTCAGTAAGACACCTGTTTTTATTCTGCCTTTGTGGAGATGACTTCTGGGGTGGCAAAAGACTGTGTTCTACTTTTAATTCTTAGCTACTAAAGTCTGTGAAACGAGAGAAGAGAAAGTGCAGGGTGGCTGGGGATCCCATTCACTATGGAATGTCCACCCCAAAGGGGGTCAAAAAAGGTTTCAAGATACAAAAAGACTTCGTAGGACAGGGAAGCCACTGGAAAGTCAGTACTGGGCTTCTCATCACCCTGTCTTCTGCTCAATTGCCATCATCTACTGGACTTCCCTGGTGGCTCAGACGGTAAAGCGTCTGTCTACAATGCGGGAGACCTGGGATCGATACCTGGATGGGGAAGATCCCCTGGAGAAGGAAATGGCAATCCACTCCAATATTATTGCCTGAAAAATCCCATGGATAGAGGAGCCTGGTAGGCTACAGTCCATGGGGTCGCAAAGAGTTGGACATGACTGAGCGACTTCTCTTTCACTTTCACTGTTCTTGCACTTGCCCAGTGCCAAGTTTGCATTATTCACACAGATGTTCCTTGAAGCCTCCAGCAGGAAAAGCACAATCCCAGTCTGTGGCCACAGTGCAGAGGCTGGTGTGGTACCGTGGCCAAGAAAATTTAAGCTTCAATGGTATTTTTCAGAGAACTGTAACAAATAATTTCACAATTTGTATGGTAATACAAAAAACCTCCAATACCCAAAGCAATCTTTAGAAAGAAGAATGGAATTGGAGGAATCAATCTGCCTGACTTCAGGCTAATCTACAAAGCTTCAGGCATCAAGACAGTATGGTAATGGCACAAAGACAGAAATACAGATCAATGGAACAGAATTGATAGCCTAGAGATAAATCCACGCACCTATGGACACCTTATCTTTGACAAAGGAGGCAAGAATATACAATGGAGAAAGGACAATCTCTTTACCAAATGGTGCTGGGAAAACTGCTCAACCACTTGTAAAAGAATGAAACTAGGACACTTTCTAACACAATTTACAAAAATAAACTCAAAATGGATTAAACATATAAGCGTAAGACCAGAAGCTATAAATCTACTAGAAGAAAGCATAGGCAAAACACTCTCTCACATAAATCCCAGCAGGATCCTCAATGACCCACCTCCCAGAGCAATGGAGATGAAAGCAAAAATAAACACGTGGGACCTAATTAAACTTAAAAGCTTTTGCACAATGAAGGACAGTACAAGCACGGTGAAAGACAGCCTTCAGAATGGGAGAAAATAATAGCAGTCAAAGCAACTGACAAAGAAGTAATCTCAATAGTACACAAGCATCTCATTAGCTCAATGCCCCAGAAAAATAAACGACCCAATCAAAAAACGGACCAAAGAAATAATCAGACATTCTCCAGAGAAGACATACAGATGGCTAACCAACACATGAAAAAGATGCCCAACATCACTCATTATCACAGAAATGCAACTCAAAACTGCAATTAGGTACCACCTCACGCCAGTCAGAATGGGGGACATGCGAGAGAGGGTGTGGAGCAAAGGGAACGCTCTTACACTGTTGGTGGGAATGAAAACTAGTACAGCCACTGTGGAGAACAGTGTGGAGATTCGTTAAAAAATTTTGAAATAGAACTGCCAGGTTTGTTTGTTTGTTTAAGTCACTCAGTTGTGTCTGACTCTGCGATCCCATGGACTGTAGTCTAATAGGGATCCATGGGATTTTCCAGGAAAGAGTACTGGAGTGGGGTGCCATTGCCTTCTCCAGAACACATATACACCCACGGCTAATTCTTGTCAATGTATGGCAAAAACCACTACAATATTGTAAATAATTAGACTCCGATTAAAATTAATTAATTGTTTAAAAACGTAGAAGCTTGAATCAAAAGGGCATAGATTCAAATCCAGCCTCTCTCTGGATCTGAGATCCTACCTGAGAGAACTGAAGAAAGTTACCAAGCCACTCAGCTTCAGTTACTCAACTCCAAAAGGTATCATGACTATTAGACATGATAACGCAGGTAACGTGCATTAACGTAGTGCCTGCAAAAGATTCTTGATTTTAATTATATTTTCTCAAGATTACACTAACTGCCTCCCCCCTCATTCTGGGAACACTTAACCAATTGTTCCAGCACTTTTCTTTTCTTGGTGTAAAACAAGGTCAGTAAAGCACAAAGTTTTTACTCTAGTGTTACTGGATTCTTTGCTCATGAAAATTGAGGTGTTTTGTTTGCTTGACTATGGCAGGAAACAGATCTAGTAGTAAAAAGGAGTGGGAGGAAAATAGCATTCTGGTGGGGGCAGCTCATTTTCTGAAGAGCAATTCTGTATTGTAGATATACCTCCCAGAATCTATATTAAACACAGAACCATTCAGACAGAGACTACAAGAATCCCACTGAGATATGTATAATGGGGTAAAACTGAGGACAATTAAGTCTTGAGCAATTACATTATAATGTACCTTTTACGCATCAGTTCAATGTGATGTTTGAAGAAGTTTTAGACAGAGGTAAAGCTCAGATGTTAGATGAGAAAACCCTAGAAAACAGTTAATGCCAAACCTTGAAATCCTGACTCATTGATACGACTGTTGTATACATTTAATGTACACCTACAACTCAGAACTACCAAAGTATTCCAAAAGGTAGACAGTGGCCTATGCTGAACAACAGGACCCAAATATATATATCTATATATATTACTTTATTTTGCTTTACAATAATATATTGGTTTTGCCATACATCAACATGAATCCACCACGGGTGTACATGTATTCCCAATCCAGAAGCCCCCTCCCACCTCCCTCCCCATACCATCTCTCTGGGTCATCCCAGTGCATCAGCCTCAAGCATCCTGTATCCTGCATCAAACCTAGGCTGGCAATTCGTTTCTTATATGATATTATACATGTTCCATTTCCTAAATTGCCTTCAGTTGCTGTGTGATGCTTGACTATCTGGACCCAGAACCTCCCCTCAGATTCAAGGACAGAGGCAAGAAAATCTGGCCACTGAAAAGAAACTCAAACTCAGAAATGGCTCAGTTTTCCTATCTGTGGTAACCAGTATTTAAGCACCAATCAAAACAAGAGGTCAGAGGGTGTTCAATATTCAGTAGGGGCCAACAATTAGGCTCCCAATCAAGTGGCAAATAGTGCAAAAATCCTGGCCTAGGGAAGGGCTCACCATTTAGGACAGGACATTCCTGTGGCCTCAACCTCCGTTTCCCAGCTGAGAATTCAAAAAGAAGGGGACACAAAGTGCTGCACTCCCCACTTTGCACTCCCCAGTGTGTCCATCAGAGTGGACATCTGGCGTGACAACTGCAGTGGTTCAGCCCTGACTCACCAAAGACTGAGGCCTCCACACGTGCACAGGCTGGGCTCGGCACAGGCAGAGATGGGTGCACCACCCCTTCCCTAGTCCTCTTGTCCAATAACATCAGATCACTGCCAGTCACCACCAGCTCCCTCTCAACAGCTTCGGGGTCGAGGTCAGCATCCTGGCTCAGGTACCTGATGACCACGTCCACATCCGGGTAGGACAGGGAGGACACCGAGAGGGTGCTGGCATATTTAGTTAAGGGCCAGCTCATGGGGACATCCTGGTTCTGGCCCCCAGGTCTGCTTGAGGCCCGCTTAACCCCAGATCATCTTGGGGGAACTGTGCACCACAACCATCAGGCCACCCACAAGTCTCTCTGGCCATATGGCCGCAGCTCACGGGCTGCTAGTTTTGGACTCCCTTGGTCCCCGACTTCCCTTCTGCATCCCAGTGGCACCCCTGCACCCCAGCCTCTGAAGCTTCTAGGGGTCATCTTACTGTGCTCCTCCACCAACCACTGCCTTACAGCCTCGGTGAACCTGCAGGCTCCTTGGAAAGGATACAACTTCAGCACCAGGCCTCGTGGGGCTCCACGCAAGGCCAAAGCCTCTGCACTTTGCACTGGGACAGTTGATGCACCCAGGGCCTGGGGGCCCGCCACACACATAGCGCCCGAATCTGTAGCCTGCTTTCAGCCTCCCATGGGTCTGTGGGCTCCAAAACAATGTGGCATTCTTTCAATACCCTCTCCACTAACTCACAAAGCCAGCACCACTTTCTCAGGACTCCATGGCCGCCACCTGTCCCTCCCAGAGAACAACAGGAGCTGAAGAGAGACTGACCCCTCAAGAAGTCCTTCCCCTTCTGTGAAGGATGCCCAGTGCCCCTGCAGAGACTCCCCTAAGGGTGCCTCCTCACACCAGACTTGTTATAACCTAGCATGACCGGCTACCCATGTGCCACTAGGGAGACCCCGTGAGGCCAAAGGGACTCAGCTCCCTCATGAAACCAAGCTCATTTCAGGTCCCCCCAGTGCGCATGCGCATACAGGCCCATCCTGTGCGGGCCCAGACGGTGTGGAATGGACAGAGCCAAGTGTCCACAGAGATGCCACTGAGAGAAGGACCATGGCTTTCTACTCCCAAGGCCTTGAACGATGCTCCTAAACATCTCCTCAAGGTGATAAAGGTTAATGTTGCTCCCCTACACCCTCCAACAACTCCCCACAATAAAACTCAAAGTAAAAGCACACACAGCAGGGAAGAGTAGGACCTCGAAGAAGAGGGGTCTTCCCCAAGTTGGGGGGTCAGGAATGATGGGCGTCCTCACTGAGCCCACCATGGAGGCACCACCCTCAGGACCTCATCTAGACCCTAGTACATCCCAAAGGCCCATCTCCAAAATCCAGCCCCTGGGGCTTAGGGCTTCAATATGGGAACTGAGGGTGGAAGAAGGACTCGGACACTCAGTCCACAGGCCAGTGTTACTGGCTTCCTATCTATGCTCACGTGAGCCTTTCAGGTAGGGAGACAGCGATTGATTAAACCAAGCATAGAAACCACATCTCTTCTGCTTGATAACCCACCTTAGCTATACGGACAGGTGTGACAGCCAAGGCCTCACAGGTCCCCAGCTGAGGGACAGATGGAAACAGGAAAGGAAGACTTCCTGACATAACAGGGTTAAAGCAAGACAAAGCCATGCGTCCTAAGGAAGTTCCTGGAATCAGAGGAGCTGTGGAGGTGACATCAGCTGTGGTGACCTATGGTCACTCTACTTTCTCTCCAATTCTGCTCAGGGGTGCACTCCCCTCGGGCGGGCCCAGGCTTCCCCAGCTGTCCTGGCCAGTGGTGTGCACCCTCCTTCTCCTGGGCCAACAACACCCCTCTCATCTCAAGGCCAAGAGTTGACAGGGCCTCTCTAGGATCCTCTCACCCATTTCCAGGCCACTTCTCCACCTGAGGGGCTGGTTCCCATGTGTCCCCAGAGGCTGCGCAGAGGTGCAGGTGTCACTCAAGAGGCTCCCACCCTCAGGCTTCCAGTGGCACTGCTGGAGCTTTAACAATGGGATCTCCACACACAGAAGGGGCCCTGCCTTTGTTGATCTCTGTGCTGTACACTCCCAGGACAGTTGACTCTAGGCTGCCAACAAAACGCCACCACCACCAAGTGCCTGGCTGCAAAAAAAGATGCTCCTGGTCAGCTGCCTTAAGCAGCGAACTCCCAGGGCTGCAACCTGCCTCTCACCACACACAGGCACTCTACTCTGAGTCTCGGTACCTCCCACGAGGGGCACCCAGACTCCCATCTCATTGCCTCCCACACCACGCACAAGGGGAATTAGCTGGCCCAACCTGGACCCATCTAGAATGCGCATTCCACAATGCGGCTTTGACTTTGCCCGCATGCACCACAGAAGGGGTTCACTAGACAAAGGTAGCAGATGGTGAGGGGCTGAAACACTCAACCCACCAGCATCTTCCCTTTGCCTGTTGCTGTTCATTCAGTCATGTCCGACTCTTTGCAAACCCAAGGACTGTAGCACTGCAGGCTTCCCTGTCCTTCACCATCTCCTGCAACTTGCTCAAGTTCATGTCCATTGACTCGGTGATGCCATCCAACCATCTCATCCTCCATTGTCCCCTTCTCTTCCTGATTTCAAATATTCCCAGCATCAGGGACTTTGCCAATGAGTCACCTTTTCCAATCAGGTCGTCAAAGTGTTGGAACTTTTCATTTTACAGAAGTCAGATAAAATGCATCAATTGGAAAGAAAGAAAGAAATATGTATTTATTTACAGACAAAATGATTGTCTATGTACGAAGTCCTATTGGACGTATAAGAGAGCTATTACAATTAACTAGTGAGTTTAGCAAGGTTTCAGGGTACAAGGATACTCTGGAGTGGACTTGGACTGCAAGGAGAACAGACCAGTCAATCCTAAAGGAAATCAATCCTGAATATTCATTGGACGGACTCATGCTGATCCTGAAGGTCCTATACTTTGGCTACCTGATGTGAAGGGCCAACTAACTGGAAGAGATCCTGATTCTGGGGAAGACTGAAGGCAACAGGTGAAGGGGGAGATAGAGGGTGAGATGGTTAGATAGCATAACCCACTCAATGGATATGAATTTGAGCAAATTCCAGGAGATAGTGGAGGACAAAGGAGTCTGGGGTATTACAGTCCATGGGGGCACCAATAGTTGGCCATGAATTATAGACTGAAAAACAACATCATTCAGGTGTTATATGAAAAGTGCAAATGCACTTGTTCTGTGGAATCCAACTCCTTGCAACCCCATGAATTGCAGCCTGCAAGCTCCACTGTCCAGGATTTCTCCAGGCAAAAATACTGGAGTGGATTGCCATTACCGTCTCCAGAGGATATTCCCAACCCAGAGGCTGAACCCGGTCTAGCACACTGCAGGCAGATGCTTTACCATCTGACCCACCAGGGAAGGCCTCTGGTAACTCTTAACATTTAAGATAACTATAAAATGAGAAAATATTCCAAAGTTAATACTGAATGAGAGTATACAACTTTCTTATTCTCCCACTTCTTACATTGTCTTCAATTACGTTGTACTCCTTGAATATCTGGATCTCAGAACCTCCCCTCCAACTGAAAGACAAATGCAGTATCAGGAATTGCAGAAGCTAAAGAATAAAGTCAGAGACAGCACAATAGCTCAGTTTTATTTTTTGCAGTTAACAATCACCAAACAAACTATGTAGACACTGAGCCGCCAAAATCAGCACAGACATAAGATGAAGCCCAATCAAAGTACTGCAGAAAGCAATCCCCTGGGGAAGGACACTTGAAGCTAGGGCACATAGGCTAGGTTTAAACCCCTCTTCTGTGCTGAGAAAGAGGAGCCCCAAAGTGCTGCAAGGACCGCATCACCAGGGAAAGCTGCTCCAGACAGAAAACGATGGAGCTCTGGAGCAGGCCAGGGTCTTCAGCAGTCAATCGGCTAAAAGGGAGGGAAAATAAATTCAACTTTCCGCCGAGAAGGAGGAAGAGGAACATGTCCTCCCTCTGTTCCCGCACACCCACAGGCCCAGAGCACCACACTTTGCCTTTAGGCTTAACCGTCCATTATGGCTCCTCCTGGGCCCAGACTGGCCTTGCACACCACCTACCAGCCAACACCCAGCACCCACAACCCCCTCCCCGGCCTTGGCCCCTTTTAG
This sequence comes from Capra hircus, assembly GCF_001704415.2. NCBI lineage: Eukaryota > Metazoa > Chordata > Mammalia > Artiodactyla > Bovidae > Capra > Capra hircus. The sequence continues at coordinate 151,381 of NW_017189818.1, read as the reverse complement.
AACTCACAGAACCAGCATGCGGCCATTAACATCGAGCTCCTTCCGAATCGGCCCTCGCAGTTGAGTACGTGGAGTCAGGAAGTGGCGGGCGATGTCAGCTTCCGCGTGTGATGAGAAAGGCACAGTGAGGCTGCTGGTGGGCATATGGTTAAGGCATCATCCGCATTTCTCATTTTGCCTGTACGTCAGGATCCCTGCTCACTGAGACACGCCTTCTCCCACAGGAGGCCGACTACAAAGTCCGGACCTCTCTGCCTATACTCTGAGTACACCCTGGATATCACTGCACGACCCTCTGGGTCCCTTCAGGTTGCTTTTCCTCACCACCATCGACATTACTCATTTTGCCTTTGCAACAGGCTCCCTGCTCACGGAAACGCCTTCTCCCACAAGGCCACCACCAGACACCCTGGATATCACCACCTGACTCTCTGGTTCCCTTCAGGTTGCTTTTCCTCACTATCTTCCCCTGGCAGCCTGACCACCCCTGACCCATATCCTCCAGCCACCAGAGTACCCTCCTCCTACACTTTAGCACCACTTACAACCCCCCAAACCACCCCTCTCCCACAACCCGGCCCCCGCAGCCCCCTGGCCCACCAGGGTTCCTGGAATAGGATACAACCGGAGGTCTCGGTTACTCAGAACTGCGGCTCCAGAAGCAGCATCTCCACTAGGCCCTGGAGCGTGAGGTGGCCCCGAGATCTGCAGAATGGCACCAGCTGTGCCCCCTGGGTCTCCTGCAGCGCTGGGGCCTCTGGGACCAGCCAGGTCACCAGCGCCTCCATGAACCCTGCGACCGACGACGTCACCAGGGCAAGCTGCATCACCAGGGTCATCCTGGCCACCAGCACCACCCGGCACTCTGTGGCTACCATGTGCTGTGCCCGCTGCAAATTCCACGGCACCTGGGTCTTTTTTGGCTTCTTTGGCTTCTTCTTTGGCTGCCCTGGTGGCTCCTCCACCATGTGCATCGGACTCCATCTTGAACCCTCTCCTCCTCCCTCCGCAGCGCGAAAGACTGAACCCTCCTTACAGAAACCAGGCGTGTACTGCCACCTGCAGCTCAGCATAGGCAGAGCGCCTGCGCACACTCTCTCTGGTCCTGCCTCCGATGGCTTCCCACTGACCATTTGTTCTCGCGATGACTGCAGGCTCTTTGGCAACGGGCGCCCCCTGCTGAAATTTCATGCCTTAGTGTGCGGTGTCGCCCCCTTCCGCCTGTGCGAACACACACTCATGGCCCGGAAACCTGGTGAACAGCTCAGTGGTGAGGCCTCTGGTGTGGGGTCCAGCTCCTCAGTGTGCATGCTCAAACAGACAGTGCCACACTCCTCAGTGACACGACTGATTCTGTTCCAAGCCTGCAAACCCCAAATGAGCCCCTGTCCCTGTGCACCTCCAAGTCTGTGCCGCTGCCAACCCGGCCACACTGACAGGTGACCATCTTGCTGAGTGCAGGTCCTTGTCATCCACTTCCGGGAGGTAGTCGGGCCCCCACTGTGTCACACCTGGTCTGTCCTCTGGTGTCCCACACATAGCTCACATGTGCATTCGTGTGTCTCCGGGTAGGTACAGCACATGGGCATCTGCCTGTCCATGTCTGTGTATGTGCGCCTGAGAAAGACAGAGAGTGCCTGTGCACAGGTGCTAGCACGTGTGTGTACCTGTGTGTGAGAGCATGTGGTCAGGTGCATGTACATGGGAGTGTAAGTGTGTTTGTGCACAGGGGCATGCACATGGGTGTGTGTGTGTGTGTGTGTGCGAAAGAGAGCACGTGTCAGAGGCATGCACATTGACATCTCTGTGCTTTGTTCATGCGCAGATGCCTTTTCATGGCAGTGTACGGGGACCCGGTCCTGGAGTCCTGAGACTAGGGATGGGAGTAGACTGTGCTTGGCCGCCTGGGAATGGAAGCAAGGACTGCTGTTGGACTCACTGGAGATGGCATGGGGCTGGGCCTGTTGAGGCTGCAGGCACACAGATGGCATGGAATCCAGGCTAGGGGCTTACCCCAGGCCGCCAGAAGCACGGGTGGGAACAGCCTCACATAAGGGCTGCCGGAAGGGCAATGGCCTCCAGGAATCAATCCCCTAGTCACATGGCCTCTGCTGGCACAACTCTCACGGGCTTTCCCTCTCCAGGAACAAGGTCTTGCAGCTCTCCGAAGGGCTGTAGCTGCCAGGTGCTCTCAACTGGGAGGTAACCCTGTGTCTGCTGGCCTGCTGGGTGCTGGTCTATTTCTGTGTCTGGAAGGAGGTCAAGAGACACAGTGCAGCTGGGGGCTGATGGGGCTGGGGCACCACTATCTGGTAGGTGGTGTGTGTCTGCCAGGGAACCACTGGTGCCACGGAAGGTGACTGGATCAGAGCCACTGCACGAGGAGGGGCTAGGTACTTCAATCAGTCCGCTTGAGCCTCACTGCCTGGCTGGATAGGCCTCTCAGTTCAGTTCAGTTCAGTTCAGTTCAGTTCAGTCACTCAGTCATGTCTGACTCTTTGCAACCCCATGAATTACAGCACGCCAGGCCTCCCTGTCCATCACCAACTCCCAGAGTTCACTCAGACTTGCGTCCATCGAGTCAGTGATGCCATCCAGCCATCTCATCCTCTGTCGTCCCCTTCTCCTCCTGCTTCCCCCAATCCCTCCCAGCATCAGAGTCTTTTCCAATGAGGCAACTCTTTGCATGAAGTGGCCAAAGTACTGGAGTTTCAGCTTTAGCATCATTCCTTCCAAAGAAATCCCAGGGCTGATCTCCTTCAGAATGGACTGGGTGGATCTCCTTGCAGTCCAAGGGACTCTCAAGAGTCTTCACCAACACACAGTTCAAAAGCATCAATTCTTCAGCTCTCAGCTTTCTTCAGAGTCCAACTCTCACATCCATACACGACTAATGGAAAAACCATAGCCTTGACTAGACAGACCTTTGTTGACTAAGTAGAGGTTAGACCTTCAATATTAAAGCCACAAACAAAATCAAGCACAAATTATTATATATATATATATATATATATATATGAAATTTGCTTTAAAAATAGGGTCTGTTGTTGCAAGGTAATAGGAGGTTATGAACATGAAAATTAAAGGAATAATTTTAAAGGAATGAAGAAATTAAAAGAAAAAATAAAAAAATGATGATAGTAAAATTATATCTTGAAATTAGTCTGGAGCTGCTGAAGGCACTGTGGGGTCAGTTCAGTTTCAGATAGTTCCTCATTCCAGGTTATACTTCTTCTGAACGACTTTAGGCCCCTTCCAATGTTTAGTCAATGCTAACTACAGGGTTTTAATCTGTTGCACCTGTCACTTCCAGAGCAGTTCCCTCTTCTTTATTTTGACTTCTTCTCTTTGCAAGTCTCTTTATTGTCTAACTTAGGCCCTGACACAAGGGGGAAAAGGTGGTCACTTATTTCGTCTCACTTGTTCAGTTGTGCTCTGGGGGAGTGAGTTCAGTTCATTTCAGTTCTGTTGCTCTGCTGTTTCTGACTCTTTGTGATGCCATGGACTGCAGCATGCCAGACCTCCCTGTCATCACTAACTCCCAGAGTTTACTCAAACTCATGTCCATTAAGTCAGTGATGCCATCCAACCGTTTCATCCTCTGTCATCCCCTTTTCCTTCCACCTTCAATCTTTCCCAGGATCAGGGTTTTTTCAAATAAGTCAGTTCTTCGCATCAGTTGGCCAAATATTGGAGTTTCACTTTCAACATCAGCCCTTGCAATGAATATTCAGGATTGATTTCCTTTAGGATGGACTGGTTGGATCTCCTTGCACTCCAAGTGACTCTCAAGAGTCTTCTCCAACACCACAGTTCCAAAGCATCAATTCATTGGCACTCAGCTTTCTATATATTCCAACTCTTACATCCATGTATGACTACTGGAAAAACCATAGCCTTGACTAGATGGATGTTTTTGGCAAAGCAGTGTCTCCGCCTTTTAATATGCTGTCTAGGTTGGTCATCACTTTTCTTGCAAGGAGCAGCTGTCTGTTAATTTCATGGTTGCAATCACCATCTGCAGTGATTTTGGAGCCCCCAAAATAAAGCCTGTCACTGTTTCTACTGTTTCCCCATCTATTTGCTATGAAGTGATGGGACTGGATGTCATGATCTTAGTTTTCTGAATGTTGAGTTTTAAACCAACGTTTTCACTCTCCTCTTTCACTTTCATCGAGGCTCTTTAGTTCTTCTTCACTTTCTGCCAGAAGGGTGGTGTCATCTGGATATCTGAGGTTATTGATATTTCTCTCGGCCATGTTGATTCCAGCTTGTGCTTCACCCACCCTAGCGTTTCTTATGATGTGTCGTGCATATAAGTTAAATGAAGAGGGTGACAATACACAGCCTTGACATATTCCTTTCCCTATTTGGAACCAGGCTGTTGTTCCATATGCAGTTCTAACTGTTTCCTGACCTGTGTACAGATTTCTCAAGGGGTGGTCTGGTATTTCTGTCTCTTTAAGAACACTGCAAACAAATATCACTGGCATGTGTGGAGTGTGTGCAGTGTATGTACCACACGGAGTTTGCCCCAGATAATGACGGCCTGTGTTTTAACAGTCTACACTGTTCAGTCTCCAGGTTGCTCTGCAGGGGTGCTCTCCAAAGTGGGCCCTGCACTTTTTGCACTTCCCAGGACTAATGTGCTAAGGTTCAGTTTCTCAGGCCCTCCACAAGGCACAGACTTTGTTGGGCATCTACTTTTTGCCCTTCCCAGGTCTGAACTGCTCAGGCCACAGGTGCTTGGCAAGCACAGACTTCCAGGTGTGCTGTGCATCTTAATCACCTCCCCGGTCCCAGCGGCTTGCTTTCCCATGTGCACCATGAAAGCACTGTCTTTGGTGTGCCCTGTTTCTCTTCTGCAGAGCTGATCTCAGGCTCTGGCCACCCTGGCAGATGTCAAACATCCAGAATCCCAGGAAGACGTGGTTAGCAACTGGGAACCTACTCACAGTTTGGTGGAGGATGCCTCTCTGAGACTGAGATTGCCCCTTGCCTTCCAGCTCTGGCTGTCACCCACATGTCTCTCTGCCTCTGGCTGGCAAGGAGCCAGTCCAATGCTGCTAGGTCTCCTCTGGTATTCGCTCAATCCTTTGTTCTGTGAACAGGCCAGGCTGCTCATTAGGTCACAGGTCTTCCCAGGAAAGTTCTCTGTGTGTCTCTCTCTTTTCTTAACTCTGTCTGGCTATCCCAGAGTTTGGGTTGCTATCTCTCGTTAGCTCCCTCAGGTTGTGTCAGGACATTCAGGCCGAGTCCTTATCCTAAGCACGCAGCCCATGCCTTCCTGTCCAGCTCCCACTCATAGGTGGTGGATGTGAGCATCTGGGGTACTTCTCCATTGGCAGTTGCGCTTAAGTGTGTATTCTCTGTTTTTGTTTTTTCTTTCTCCCGGTTATGATGCTGTCTGAGATTACAAAACTCCCCAGAGACCCGCCAGTGAGAGGGATTCGTGCTGTTTGGAAACTTCTCCTCCTTCATGACTCCCTCCCCAGGACACGTCTCCATTCCTAACCCTTTTGCCTCTCTTTTTGGCCTTTATATTTTGTCCTACCTCCTTTGGAAGAGAATGAGCTGCCTTTCAGGGTGCCTGGTGTCCTCCACCTGGGTTCCGAAGCTGTTTGTTGTAAGTTGCTTAGCATTCAAATGATCTTGCGATGAATTTGTGTGAGTGAAAGTGGACTCCCCATCCTACTCCTCCATCTTGGGAACACCCCTAAATTGGCAAATTTATTCCCAAACATTGTTCCTAATGTGTTGTGCTTAGTCTTTCAGTCATGTCCAACTCTTTGAGACCTCATGGGCTGTGGCCCCCCAGGCTCCTCTTTCCATAGGGATTCTCCAGGCAGGAAAGCTGGAGTGGGTTCCCATGTCCTCCAGGGTATCATTCCGAGCCAGGGATCGAATCCAGGTCTCCCACACTGCACACAGATTCTTTACCAGCTGAGCCACCAGGAAAACCCAAGCATACTAGAGTGGGTAGCCTTTCCCTTCTCCAGTGGATATTCCTGACCTAGGAGTCTAACCAGGGTCTCCTGCATTGCAGGTGAATTCTTTACCAACTGAGCTATCAGGGAATATAGAGAGTTCTTAAGCCTGAAGCCTTTGGTTTACTTGTCTCTGTATTGGCCTGTGCCCCTCTCTAACAATGACCAGGAGCTGTCTTGACACCATCTGAAATAGTGTGCTTAGATCCAGATGAAACACGTTTAAGCTGGCCTCCACCGCTTGGTTGGCTTGCATAGTCTCATCTCCTCCTCAGGAGGCTGATTCCAAGCCACTTTTTCAAATTGCTGGCATTCAACCTTCAGAGGTGGTTAGCTTTCTCCACCTATAGGTTTCTGATTTATTGGGCTCTCACTCACCAAATGTTTCAGATCTCAGGCAGAGAGCATCACCGTTAGAAGAACTGCATCCCTTCCCAGCTCTGCTTGGAGACCACCTGTTTCGCCCGAGTTCCTCTTTCTTTTGTAGGACTTCTCTGAAAGAGAATGACCATCAACACATCCCCAACATTTTGATTCTTTCTATCACTTCCTCCAACACTTCAGCTTTGGACCCTCCCAAAGTCCTGTGGGGAGTAGCTGCTTTATCAACCGTGCTAAGAATACAGCACATACCACGAACTGCATCCATTTAAATTGTGTTCCTTGGTGATTTCAGAAAATCGTGTCTGCCCATGCAGCCAGCATCAGAGTAACATACAGAATGTTCTCATCATCCCTGTGTTGTCCTTTCCCATCACACCCAACCTGCAGCAGCCTAGAGGTGTTTCACTCTAGATATGTTTGCATTTTATGTAAATGGATCATCCAATGTGTGTCTGAATATGTACTTTGAATAAAAGTACTGTGAACATTTGTGTCCAAGTTTTAGTGGGGACATACAGTTTTCCCTCATAGGTCAGTTAGTAAAGAGTCCACCTGCAATGCACGAGACCCTGGTTTTCAATGTGACTCCAAAGTTGACGGTAAGGGGGCAGGAATGGGACGAGTTAAAATGCCACAAAGCTCCCTGTTGTTACTGATGCTGAACATGCTAGCCTGTGGATCACTTTGAGAACCACTGGATGAACGGATGTATGGGATGAACAGTCCTCCCATCACTTCATGGAAAACAGAAGGGGAAAAGTGGAAGCACTAACAGATTTTATTTTCTTGGGCTTCAAAATCACTGCAGATGGTAACTGCAGCCATGAAATGAAAAGACCCTTGCTCCCTGGAAGGAAAGCTATGATAAAACTAGACAGAGACATCACTTTGCCAACAAAGGTCTGTATAGTCAAAGCTATGTTTTCTCCAGCAGTCATGTACAGATGTAAGCATGTGACTATAAAGAAGGCTGAGTGCCAAAGAACTGACATGTTTGAACTGTGGTGTTGGAGAAGACTCTTGGGAGTTCCTTGGACAGCAAGGAGATCAATCCAGTCAATCCTAAAGGAAATCAACCCTAAAGATACATTGGAAGGATTGATGCTGAAACTTAGGCTCTAATACTTTGGCCACCTGATGCATACAGCCAACTGATTGGAAAAGACGCTGATGCTGCAAAGATTGAGGGTAGGAGGAAAAGTGTCTGATAGAGGATGAGGTGGTTGGGTGGAGTCACTGACACAATAGACATGAGTTTGAGCAAATTCTGGGAGATGGTGAAGGATTCAGAATCATGGCATGCTGCAGTCCATGGGATCCGAGTGTCAGACAAAACTCAGTGATTGAACAACACTCCTCTACTACAATAGGAACACACAACTGGCCTCTTTTTTCTTCGTTACTAAATGCTGATCATTGAACAAACAGGTATATGAGAAGGAAGGATGTTTTCTCTCTTTGTTGGATGGTAAAGGATGGGCCCACCCCAAGGGATTTCTCAGTGACTTTTAAACCAGTACTTACAATGAGAAACACCATTTCTAAATATAGTTCATTTTAAATCCCTGCCTTCCCTGTGGGTTGGGAGGAACATACCAGAAAAATGGAAACATTTCTCCTTCCCAAGAGAAATTACATCATTTGTTTCTACCTAGTAATTCTGATAATTGCCCTCCTAAGGTCCATAGGAGTCCCTGAAGGTCCTTGGTATTCATTCTTCCAACAGCACTCCCAAACTCTCCTTGCTACCTTCACCTGCCTCATGCCCACAGATTTTGCTCTCCTGCTTCTGTGGATCAATGTTCCAGTGTGCTCCTAGCTTCATTCTCAGAATATTCATGGTGAGAGGTGAGTGAACAGGACAACTGGTTTCCACCAGTAGCCTTGAGACCAGGTAGAGAGGCTGGATGCACATCTGGCTATGAGAAGGTGAGTCTTGGCAGTTTTTGCCAGCCCTGGAATCAAGATAAACTTTATCCCTCCTTTCTTGGTGGGCTGATGAAATGGAGGAGGCCTTGGAGTAGGAGAGCAGCCACTTCCTGGCACACTACAGGAGAGAGACTGATGGGTGTTGTAGGAGCTCCAAGAACAGAAGACTCTGGGCATGGTGATGAGGAGCTTGGAAGGAAAGCAGGTAAGGTTCCTGGGCAGGGGCTTTAACTGGCAATAGGAGTGCCAGCCAATGTTTCCTCAGGGACTGGGGATTGAGCAAACCCCTTCCCTGACAGAGGAGCAGGTTGGGGCTGGCACTGAGAATAGAAGCCCATATATATGGTGGGGCTTCTGAGCTAGCCCTGATCACCCTGTGGCATGTTGGGGGGATTTGCATTCTCTTTCGGGGTGTCAGGGCTGTGAACAGTAATAGCCTTGTGCTTCCTGCACAGCCAGGCAAACTGGGCCTTCCGGATGACCTTGACAAGGGTTTGTCAAGGCTGAACCTCCGAGTCTCCATTGCAGCAATAAGGCCCTGAAGGCAACCACGTGAAAAGCACAGGGTGGAAGAGAGAAAGTTTGAAGCAAAGCTGGCCATGCATCCAAGAGGAGCCTCAACAGGGTGTCTCCGTCCCCTGGTATTCTCCTGTGAGAGGTCCCAAGTACAGCTGTGTCTGTGACACCCAGCAGGGTTAGTCAGGCTCTGAGCAGCTGACTCCTCTGACTAGCTTCATGGACCTCATCATGCCAAGCCCAGGTGACACAATAAGACTTGTAGTCAAGTAGACTTGGCACTGGGGACTCAACAGGCAGATGCCAGGACAAACACCCGAGGGGTAGAGGTGGTTTCTGGCAAACCTTTGATTCTCTTATTGTATAATTCTGATACCTTTCAAACCTATGGTGGGGGAGACATACAGTGTACACCAGATCCCAGGCGTCAGGGGGCCACTGGCTCAGCTGACTTTCACGCTTCGGAGAGCTCCCCTTTCCGCATCGTCCATGGAGGGAGAAGGCCTATTGGTGGCTTCTTTTCACTCCACTACAGCTACTCCTTGCAGCCTTCTCTTCTTGGAGGAGCTTTATTATGATGGCTTACTACACTTGTTTGTGCTTCTAAAGCTTCTCTATACAAACACATAGGAGGCAGGGTATGGGCAGCAGGCTGTATGAAAAGCCACACATTTAAATAACATGGCTATTTTAACCAGTACCATATATATATGTATGTATATCTAGACCTTCATACTGTTTCTCATTTTTTAGTATTATGAATAATGCCAAAATGAATATGCTGTTATTGTTGTTTTTCTGCACTAGATTTTCTAGGAGAGGAGTTGTTGGGATAAAGAGTAAGCCCCTCTAAATAATTTGATACATAGTAACAAATTGCTCCCCCCAAAGATGCATCCATTCACATCCTAACCAATTGGGTATGAAAGTGATCATTTTCATACATCCCACTGCAAACAGAATAGATTCAATCTTGTACATCTTTGCCCATCTAGTCACTCAAGTCACTTCTCAATACAAGTCCACTTTCTTTTCAATTTTAATTTAATTGAACAATATGTAGGGCATTTGGCCAATGGTATCTCTTCTTTGAGAAGTGCCCATTCATAGTGTTTACCAGTGTTCTATTTGGGACAATAATATTTTTCATACTGATGGGTAAGCGCTCTTTACATGTTTAAAATATTGAATCTTGGTCATAACTGGAAAACATATTCCCTCCACATTCCTTCATTGTATCTTTGTACATGGTGTTTTTCTATGTACAAGTTAAAGCGATTTACATTTAAATGATTTAAGTGATCATTTTTTTCATTATACTTTCTGAATTTTGTTTCCAACCTACAGCCCTGCCCATTATAAAATTATGTAAACGTTCATTCAAAATAACTTTAGGACTTTACATTATTTTTAATCTATTAGGAAGATATTTGGTGAGAAATGACATCTGAATCTAGCATTATTTTCTCTCCAAAGTGTTGGTCAGCTGTCCCAATTAGGTAAGCTCCCTGGAAGGACATGGAGGAACTCATAGTATTGAAGTTAGGGGCAGAATAACAAAGTACCGGTAAGTTGGTGTCCCGTGCAGTTCCCTATGAATTTTTAGATGAGATTTTCCATTTATGCAAAAAATGCTGTTGAGATTTTGATGAGGATTGCATTGTCTGTAGACCACTTTGTGAGTACTGTCAACTTAACAATATTAAGTCTTCCAATCCATGTACATGAAAATGTTTCCATTTAATTTCAGTCAGTTCAGTCTCTGAGTTGTGTCCAGCTTGTTGTGACCCCATGGACCGCAGAATTTCAGGCCTCCTCTGTTGATCACAAACACCCGGGGTTTCCCCAAACTCATGTCCATTGACTCGGTGATGTCACCCAATCATCTCATCCTTTGTCCTCCCCTTCTCCTCCTGCCCTCAATTTTCCCCAACATCAGTATCTTTTCAAATGAGTCATATCTTTGCATCAGGTGGCCAAAGTACTGCAGTTTCAGCTTCAACATCAGTCCTTCCAATGTACACCAAGGAGTGATCTCCTTTAGGATTGACTGGTCGAATCTCCTTGCAGTCCAAGGGACTCTCATGAGTCCTGTCCAACACCACAGTTCAAAACGATCAATTCCTCAGTGTTCAGCTTTCTTGATAGTCCAACTCTCACATCCATACATGATTACTGGAAAAACCATAGCCCTGACTAGACGGAACGTTGTTGCCAAAGTAATGTCTCCTTTTGAATATGCTGTGTAGGTTGGTCATAACTTTCCTTCCAAGTAGTAAGCATCTTTTAACTTCATGGCTGCAGTCACCTTCTGCAGTGATTTTGGAGCCCCCCAAATAAAGTCTGCCACTGTTTCCCCATATATATGCCATGAAATGATGGGACCGGATGCCATGACCTCCGTTTTCTGCATGTTGTGCTTTAAGCCAGCTTTTTCATTCTCCTCTTTCACTTTCATCAAGAGGCTGTTTAGTTCTTCTTCAGTTTCTGCCATAAGGCTGATGTCATGTGCATATTTGAGGTTACTGATATTTCTCCCAACAATCTTGATTCCAGCTTGTGCTTCATTCAGCACAGCATTTCTCAAGATGTACTTTGCATAGAAGTTAAATTAGCAGGGTGACAATATACAGCCTTGACATACTCGTTTCCTGATTTGGTTTCATTCTGTGTTTCCATGTCCAGTTCTAACTGTTGCATCCTGACCTGCATACAGATTTCTAAAGAGGCAGGTCATGTTCTCTGGTATTCCCACCTTTCAGAATTTCCCACAGTTTTTTGTGATCCACAGGGTCAATATCTTTGGCAGAGTCAATAAAGAAGAAATAGATGTGTCTCTGTAATTCTCTTTTAAACTCTTTTTCAATGATTCAGTGGATGTTGGCAATTTGATCTCTGGTTCCTCTGCCTTTTCAAAAAAGCAGCTTGACTATCTGGAAATTCACAGTTCAAGTATTGCTGAAGCCTGGCTTGGAGAGTTTTGAGACATTTTAGAATTGATACCCAAAAAAGATGTCCGTTTCATTATGGAGAATTGGAATGTAAACATAAGAAGTCAAGAAACACCCGGAGAAATGGGCTAATTTGGCCTTGGAATACAGAATGAAGCAGGGCACAGGCTAATAGAGTTTTGCGAAGGGAACACTCTGGTCATAGCGAATACCCTCTTCCAACAACACAAAAGAAGACTACACATGGACATCACCAGATGGCCAACAACAAAATCAAGTCGATAGTATTCTTTACAGCCAAAGATGGAGAAGTCAGCAAAAACAAGACCAGGAGCTGACTGGCTCGGATCATGAGCCCCTTATTACCAAATTCATACTTAAATTGAAGAAAGTGGGGAATGCCACTAGACCACTCAGGTATGACCTAAATTAAATCCCTAATGATCATACAGTAGAAGTGACAAATAGATTCAAGGGGCTAGATTCGTTAGAGAGAGTGCCTGATGAACTCTGGATGGAGTTTCAAGTCATTGTACATAACACAGGAATCAAGATTTTTCCCAAGAAAAAGAAATGCAAAAAAGCAAAATGGCTGTCTGAAGAGGACTTCCAAATAGCTGTGAAAAGAAGAGAAGTGAAAGGCAAAGCAGAAAAGGAAAGATATACCCACTTGAATGCAGAGTTCCAAAAAATAGCAGAGAGAGATAAGAAGCCTTCCTCAGTGACCAGTGCAAAGAAATAGAGGAAATCAATAGAATGGGAAAGACTAGAGAGCTCTTCCAGAAAATTAGAGCTACCAAGGGAACATTTCATGCAAAGATGGGCACGATAAAGGACAGAAATGGTATTGACCTAACAGAAGCAGAAGATGTTAAGAAGAGGTGTCAAGAATACACAGAAGAAGGATGTAAAAAAGATCTTCATGACCCAGATAATCACGATGGTGTGATCACTCACCTAGAGCAAGACGTCCTGGAAAGTGAAGTCAAGTAGGCTTTAGGAAGCGTCACTATGAACACAGCTAGTGGACGTGATGGCATTCCAGTTGAGCTATTTCAAATCCTAAAAGATGATGCTGTGAAAGTGCTGCACTCAATATGCCAGCAAATTTGAAAAACTCAGTAGTGGCCACAAGACTGTAAACGGTCACTTTTCATTCCAATACCAAAGAAAGGCAATGCCAGAGAATGTTGAAACTACCGCACAATAGCACTCATCTCACATGCCGGTAAAGTAATGCTCAAATTTCTACAAGCCAGGCTTCAACACTACGTGAACTGACAACTTCCAGATGTTCAAGCTAGTTTTAGAAAATGAACCAGAGGGACCAGAGATCACATTGCCAACATCCACTGGATCATCAAAAAAGCAAGAGTTCCAGGAAAACAAAACAAAACAAAACAAAACACCTATTTCTGCTTTATTGACTGTGCCGAAGCCTTTGACTGTGTGGATAACAATAAGCTGTGAAACATTAAGAAAGAGATGGGAATACCAGACCACCTGAAGGGCCTCTTGAGAAATCTGTATGCAGGTCAGGAAGCAACACTTAGAACTAAACATGGAACAACAGACTGCTTCCAAATAGGAAAAGGAGTATCTCAAGGCTGTTTATTGTCACCCTGTTTATTGAACTTATATGCAGAGACAAACATGAGGAACTCTGGGCTGGATGAAGCACAAGCTGGAATCAAGATTGCTGGTCATATTATCAGTAACCTCAGATATGTAGATGACACCACCATTGTGGCAGAAAATGAAGATGAATTAAAGAACCTCTGGACGAAAGTGAAAGAGGAGAGTTAAAAAGTTGGCTTAAAGCTCAACATTCAGAAAACTAATATCATGGTATCTGGTCCCATAACTTCGTGGCAAATAGATATGGCAACAGTGGAAACAGTGGCTGACTTTATTTTTTGGGGCTCCAAAATCACTGCGGATGGTGAATGCAGTCATGAAATTAAAAGATGTTTACTCCTTGGAAGGAGAGTTATGACCAACCTAGATAGCATATTAAAAAGCAGAGACATTACTTTGCTAACCAAGGTCTGTCTAGTCAAGGTTATGGCTTTTCCAGTGGTCATGTATGGATGTGTGAGTTGGACTGTGGAGAAAGCTGAGCACCGAAGAATTAATGCTTTTGAAGTGTGGTGTTGGAGAAGACTCTTGAGAGTCCCTTGACCTGCAAGGACATCCAACCAGTCCATCCTAAAGATCAGTCCTGGGTGTTCATTGGAAGGACAGATGGTGGAGCTGAAACTCCAATACTCTGGCCACCTCATGCGAAGAGTTGACTCATTGGGAAAGACCCTGATGCTGGGAGAGGTTGGAGGCAGGAGAAGGGGATGACAGAGGATGAGATGGCTGCATGGTATCACCGACTCGATGGACATGAGTTTGAATGAACTCTGGGATTTGGTATTGGACAGGGAGGCCTGGCGTGCTGCGATTCATGGGGTCACAAAGAGTCGGACACGACTGAACAACTGACCGGAACTGAAGTTCTTTATGTGGATTCTTTCTGTCAGTTCAGTTCAGCCGCACAGTGGTGTCCGACTCTTTGTGACCCCACGGAGTGCCGAACGCCAGGCTTCCCTGTCCATGACCAACTCCCAGAACTTGGTCAAACTCATGTCCACTGAGCTGATGATGACATCCAACCATCTCATCCCCTGTTGTCCCCTTCTCCTCCTGCCTTCATTCATTCCCAGCATCAGGGTCTTTTCAAATGAGTCAGTTCTTCCCATCAGTGGCCAAAGTATTGGAGTTTTAGCTTCAGCATCCCTCCTTCCAGTGAATACTCAGGGTTACGATGAACTGATTAGATCTCCTCGCTGTCCTATGATTCTTTAGGATTTTATATATATGATCAAATCATCTGTGAATAGAGTTACTCATGATTCTTACATTCAAATTTATGTGCTCTTTCTTCCTGTTTCTTTCTTAATTGCAATGATTACAAATTCCAGTCCAATGTTGAGCAGAAATGATGAAAATCAGCATCCTTGCCTTCTTCCTGATCTTTTTAAAGGCAGGTGTTTACAGCCATAAATTTCCCTCTGAGCACTTCTTTCAAAGCATGCCATAAGTTTTCGTGCATTGTTTTTTCATTTTCATTCATCTCAATGTATTTCCTAATTTATCTCTAATTTGTTCTTTGATTCTTTGTTTCAAGGCTATGTTATTTAATTTCCACATATTAATGAATTTTCAGTTTTTCTGTTACTTGTGGGTCCAGCTCATACTATGGGTGATTTCAATCTTTTAAACTTTCCCAAGACTTTTTTGGACCAACACATTGTCTATTCTGGAGAATATTGCATGTATTCTGCTGTTGTTCCGTGGCAGATACTGTATACATATGCTAGGTCTAGTTGGCTTTTTATGTTGTTCAAGTCCTCTTTTTCTTTACTGATCTTCTGTTTGATTGTTCTACCCATTATTAAAGGTAGAGTATTGAAGTCTCCAACTACCATTGAAGAACAGGTGTGTCTCCCTTCCATTCTGTCAATGTTTGCTTCAAACAATTTGGGATTTTGCTGTTAGGTGTAAACTATGTTTGCAAAAATTATATCTGGTTTATGAATTTACCTTTTTAATCATTTTATGATCCTTGTCTTTTATGATAAATTTTGACTTAAAGTCTATTTTTATCTGGTATTACTATAGCCACCCTCACATCCATACAGGACCACAGGAAAAACCATAGCCTTGACTAGATGGACCATAGTCGGCAAAGTAATGTCTCTGCTTTTGAATATGCTATCTAGGTTGGTCATAAGTTTTCTTCCAAGGAGTAAGCTTCTTTTAACTTCATGGCTGCAGTCACCATCTTCAGTCTTTGGAGCCCCCAAAATAAAGTCTGACACTGTTTCTACTGTTTCCCCACCTATTTCCCATGAAGTGATGGGACCAAATGCCATGATCTTCGTTTTCTGAATGTTGAGCTTTAAGCCAACTTTGTCACTCTCCTCTTTCACTTTCATCAAGAGGCTTTTTAGCCCCTCTTCACTTTCTGCCATAAGGGTGGTGTCATCTGCATATCTGAGGTTATTGATATTTCTCCCAGCAATCTTGATTCTAGCTTGTGCTTCTTCCATTCCAGCGTTTCTCATGATGTACTCTGCATAGAAGTTACATTAAGCAGGGTGACAATATACAGCCTTGACGTACTCCTTGACTCTTGAAGGTCCCTTGGACTGCAAGGAGATTCACCCAGTCCATTCTGAAGGAGATCAACCCTGGGATTTCTTTGGAAGGAATGATGCTAAAGCTGAAGCTCTAGTACTTCGGCCACCTCATGCGAAGAGTTGACTCATTGGAAAAGACTCTGATGCTGGGAGGGATTAGGGGCAGGAGGAGAAGGGGACGACCGAGGATGAGATGGCTGGATGGCATCACAGACTCGATGGATGTGAGTCTGAGTGAACTCTGGGAGATGGTGATGGACAGGGAGGCCTGGTGTGCTGCGATTCATGGGGTTGCAAAGAGTAGGACACGACTGAGCGACTGAACTGAACTGAACTATAGCCACCCTAGATCTCGTTTGAGTATTATTTGTACAGAAAGCTTTTTCATATCTTAACTTTCAACCTACTTGTGCTTTTGGTTCTAAAGAGAGTTTCTTGTACAAGGTATGTAGTTGGGTCATATTTTTTAGATCCATTTTTTCTCGTCTCTAATTTTATTTGGAGCAGATAATCCACTTACATTTAAAGTAGTTATTGGTAAGAGCTTCCTTTCACCAATTATCTTTTTCCTTGCTTATGTATTATATCTTTTATCTCTCAGTTCCTCCATTACTGACAAACATGGGTTAGATTGTTATTTTCTAGATACCTACCATCTTGAGTCCCTTCTCATTTATTTCAGTGTACATGAAGGGGCAGCAAGGGAAAGGGTGGTGCCTCAAACTCCTGGGCTGATCAGGGATAGTCAACACCTTTCTCAAACCACAGAGCTACCCATTACCTTCATAAAGGACATTCCCTGTGCAAGTGAAGAGAATGGATTCACCCCCCTTTCTCTGCACATATACATGACAACCATCATAAGTGTGTAGCTGGGAGCCTGTCTGGCTAATGGACACGATGGCCTTCGGGCCCAGGTGCTCTGCTGAGGTGGGCTTTTCAGCCTTCTCTACAGACAGAGGTGGGGTCCGTGTCCCCGACAGTTGAGTCTAAGCTGGATTGGGACTGGCTGTTCCAATGGAGCGTGGCAGAAAGTGATGCTGTATGACGTCCAAGGCCTAGTGGCAGATGGCAGTGCTGCTTCTGGACAGGTCCCAGGACGGTGGGATCCCTGAGCTGCCTCTGGGAAGACAATATCCCCAGAGGTCACCACACTGGGAGGAAGCCAAGCTCCCCTAAAGTGCTCTGGTCCTCAGAGCCCTCCTTTTGTGCATCCCAGTTGGCAGACATGGCAGTGAGTGTGCCCTGAGACGATTCCGTGACCACCTGTCTCAGCCTTCCCAGCCAAGGCCTCAGACATCACGGAGCAGAGAAAACAGTCCCCCCTGTGACCTGTCCTAATTCCAGAACCACAGACTTTATGCACACAACTTGTGCAGGTTTTAAGCCACCACCTCTTCAAGGTAAATTTTTATGCAGCCACAGTAACTGGTACACACAGTGATGACTACAATAGCAGCAACACAGTAAAGAATGGTGGCCAACTATTGAGGCTTTCAATGCCTAAGTCAAAGATCTTTCTTGGTAAATGTCACATTGCACTTGAAATTATGTAGGCTATTTTCAAATCTCTTTTGATATTGGTTTCTAACAATTCCAGCGATATTATAGGAGACTGTTTGAACTTTCGCACCTGGTTTGATGTTCCTATATATTCCCTGGTGGTTTCCCTGGTACCTCCCTGACAGTAAAGAATCTGCCTGAATTGCAGGAGACTCAGGTTTGATCCCTGGCTCAGCAAGATCCCCTGGAGAAGGAAATAGCAAACCCCTCCAATATTCTTGCCTGGATATGTCCATGGACAGTGGAGCCTGTTAGGCCACAGTCCGTGGGGTCACAAAGAGTTGGATACACTGAGTGATTAACACTTTCACTTTCATGTTCTTATGTCCCTGTGTATGTTCCAGTATCTCCTAGTTTATAGCCTGTGGGTACTTAAATAGAATTTGTATCCTACTGTTGCATGAAAATTCAGTCAGTTCAGTTCAGTCGCTCAGTCATCCGACTCTTTGCGACCCTATGAATTGCAGCACGCCAGGCCTCACTGTCCATCACCAACTCCCGGAATTCACTCAGACTCATGTCCATCGAGTCCATGATGCCATCCAGCCATCTCATCCTCTGTCGTCTGCCGGGAGCCAGTGTGAGGAATCCCGCCTGTGACAAGGTCATGAGGAAGGAAGCTGACATACGCAAGGCATGCTCAGACTTCAGGGGCCCCTCTGGAAATTCCTAAGCATGTACCCCAACAAAAATCTGCCGGTTTTTGTGCTCTGCTTTTCCACTCTTCTGACATTCTCTGGAAAAAGTCAATTCAGGGCTTTAGTCTTCTGCATTTGAAAGAGTGTTTCAATCCAAAAACCCCTCTGATGGCTTTCTAGCCTCCCTGCAGGACTCGTACAGCTGCGCGTGTGATTGTTTGAGGCCTCCTGACAGCAGGAGGCACAGGAAGCTTAAAACATCCTAGGAATGTAGGGGCTTCCGAAGAGTCAAAATCTCTAGAATAGGACTGATTAAAAGTTTCATTTGTTGAGTCAATGCTTGCTGCTGAATTTTCATATCCTTTATTTTTAGATACAGTTGGTATATAGAAAAACAAGTAGTAGACCTGGTATTAGCAACATTAGATCTTTGAGTTAAGTACCTCTTTGTTATAAACCACTGCACCTTTGTTCTATAGAGATGTAACTTTAGCGCTTTAAGGAGATGTAGATTAAAGAAAAACACTTCAGGGGAAACAAAATTAACATTCATTAAGGAAGAGAGACAAAAAGTGTTAACAAGCCTCTTGGCCAGAAGATAATGTAAATCACCTGAGACCTTTTGTATACAAAATGATATACAGAAAGAGTCTGGGTTGCCAACGCTACATAATTTTGTGTTACCCATTGATCTCCGTGTTTTATCAAAAGTATAAAAGGCCTTCTGAACAATAAAGAATTGGACCAGTTTCTCGGACTAGTCTCTCGGCCTGGTTTCTTGGGAATCTGGCTTCACCCGTCTCTCTCTCTCTCTCTCTTCTTCTCTCTCTTTCCCTCCCTCTGCTCTTTACTTTAATTTCAGGCTGAATCTCTACCTGGGCGCGGAGGCTCGCCAAGTCTACTTACTTGCCCTGGCTGTTAAGACCCGCGCGAAAGGGAGCCTAAGGTGAGGCACCCTTAGATATTCAAGTGAGCGCCGGTGGCCCAACGTAGATGGTGCAAATTCCTTGTCTGGAATTTTATTTGTCTTCCGCATAAACCAAGCTATTCAGCCCTCTTCCTCCACTTAATCTTCCTACTACACTATAGTTTCTTAATCTAATCTTATATCAATCAATAAACAAGTCTTTCCATGCCAATGCCGTCCACGCTTCGAATTCCCTGGATCCACCGTGGCTGGACCCCGGCAGTCGTCCCCTTCTCCTCCTGCCCCCAATCCCTCCCAGCATCAGAGTCTTTTCCAATGAGGCAACTCTTCGCATGAGGTGGCCAAAGTACTGGAGTTTCAGCATTAGCATCATTCCTCCCAAAGAAATCACAGGACTGATCTCCTTCAGAATGGACTGGTTGGATCTTCTTGCAGTCCAAGGGACCCTCAAGAGTCTTCTCCAACAGCACAGTTCAAAAGCATCAATTCTTCAGCACTCAGCCTTCTTCACAGTCCAGCTCTCACATCCATACATGACCACAGGAAAAACCATAGCCTTGACTAGATGGACTTTAGTCGGCAAAGTAATGTCTCTGTTTTTGAATATGCTATTTAGGTTGGTCATAACTTTCCTTCCAAGGAGTAAGCATCTTTTAATTTCATGGCTACACTCACCATCTGAAGTGATTTTGGAGTCCAAAAAAATAAAGTCTGACACTGTTTCTACGGTTTCCCCATCTATTTCCCATGAAGTGATGGGACCAGATGTCATGATCTTCGTTTTCTGAATGTTGAGCTTTAAGCCAACTTTTTCACTCTCCTCTTTCACTTTCATCAAGAGGCTCTTTAGTTTGCCTGCACTTTCTGCCATAAGGGTGGTGTCATCTGCATATCTGAGGTTATTGATATTTCTCCCGGCAATCTTGATTCCAGCTTGTGTTTCTTCCAGTCCAGCGTTTCTCATGATGTACTCTGAATAGAAGTTACATAAGCAGGGTGACAATATACAGCCTTGACAATTCCTTTTCCTATTTGAAACCAGTCTGTTGTTCCATGTCCAGTTCTAACTGTTGCTTCCTGACCTGCATACAGATTTCTCAAGAGGCAGGTCAGGTGGTCTGGTATTCCCATCTCTTTTAGAATTTTCCCCAGTTTATTGTGATCCACACATTCAAAGGCGTTGGCATAGTCAATAAAGCAGAAATAGATGTTTTTCTGGAACTCTCTTGCTTTTTCCATGATCCAGCGGATGTTGGCAATTTGATCTCTGGTTCCTCTGCCTTTTCTAAAACCAGCTTGAACATCAGGGAGTTCACGGTTCATGTATTGCTGAAGCCTGGCTTGGAGAATTTTGAGCGTTACTTTACTAGCGGGTGAGATGAGTGCAATTGTGTGGTAGTTTGAGCATTCTTTGGCATTGCCTTTCTTTGGGATTGGAATGAAAAGTGACCTTTTCCAGTCCTGTGGCCACTGCTGAGTTTTCCAAATTTGCTGGCATATTGAGTGCAGCAGTTTCACAGCATCATCGTTCGAGATTTGAAATAGCTCAACTGGAATTCCATCACCTCCACTAGCTTTGTTCGTAGTGATGCTTTCTAAGGCCCACTTGACTTCACATTCCAGGCTGTCTGGCTCTAGATGAGTGATCACATCATCATGATTATCTGGGTCTTGAAGATCTTTTTTGTGCAGTTCTTCTGTGTATTCTTGCCACCGCTTCTTAATATCTTCTGCTTCTGTTAGGTCCATACCATTTCTGCCCTTTATTGAGCCCATCTTTGCATGAAATGTTCCCTTGGTATCTCTAATTTTCTTGAAGAGATCTCCAGTTTTTTCCATTCTGTTTGTTTCCTCTGTTTCTTTGTATTGATCACTGAAGAAGGCTTTCTTATCTCTTCTTGCTATTCTTTGGAACTCTGCATTCAGATGCTTATATCTTTCTTTTTCTCCTTTGTTTTTTGCCTCTCTTCTTTTCAAAGCTATTTGTAAGGCCTCCCCAGACAGCCATTTTGCTCTTTTGCATTTCTTTTCCATGGGGATGGTCTTGATCCCTGTCTTCTGTACAATGTCACGAACCTCATCCCATAGTTCATCAGGCACTCTATCTATCAGACCTAGGCCCTTAAATCTATTTCTCACTTCCACTGTTTAAACATAAGGAATTTGATTTAGGTCATGCCTGAATGGTCTAGGGGTTTTCCCTACTTTCTTCAATTTAAATCTGAATTTGGTAATAAGGAATTCATGATCTAATCCACAGTCAGCTCCTGGTCTTGTTTTTGTTGACTGTATAGACCTTCTCCATCTTTGGCTGCAAAGAATATAATCAATCTGATTTTGGTGTTGACCATCTGATGATGTCCATGTGTAGAGTCTTCTGTTGTGTTGTTGGAAGAGAGTGTTTGCTATGACCAGTGCATTTTCTTGGCAAAACTCTATTAGTCTTTGCCCTGTTTCATTCCGCATTCCAAGGCCAAATTTGCCTGTTACTCCAGGTGTTTCTTGACTTTCAACTTTTGCATTCCAGTCCCCTATAATGAAAAGTACATCTTTTTGGGTGTTAGTTCTAAAAGGTCCTGTAGGTCTTCATAGAACCATTCAGCTTCTTCAGCATTACTGGTTGGGGCATAGACTTGGATTACAGTGATGTTGAATGGTTTGCCTTGGAAACAAACAGAGATCATTCTGTTGTTTTTGAGACTGCATCCAAGTACTGCATTTCAGACTCTTTTGTTGACCATGATGGCTACTCCATTTCTTCTGAGGGATTCCTGTCCACAGTAGTAGACATAATGGTCATCTGAGTTAAATTCACCCATTCCAGTCCATTTTAGTTCGCTGATTCCTAGAATGTCGATGTTCACTCTTGCCATCTCCTGTTTGACCACTTCCAATTTGCCTTGATTCATGGACCTGACATTCCAGGTTCCTATGCAATATTGCTCTTTACAGCATCAGACCTTGCTTCTATCACCAGTCACATCCACAGCTGGGTATTGTTTTTGCTTTGGCTCCATCCCTTCACTCTTCCTGGAGTTATTTCTCCACTGATCTCCAGTAGCATGTTGGGCACCTACTGACCTGGGGAGTTCTTCTTTCAGTATCCTATCATTTTGCCTTTTCATACTGTTCATGGGGTTCTCAAGGCAAGAATATTGAAGTGGTTTGCCATTCCCGTCTCCAATGGACCACATTCTATCAGACCTCTCCACTATGACCCGCCCGTCGTGGGTTGCCCCATGGGCATGGCTTAGTTTCATTGAGTTAGACAAGGCTGTGGTCCTAGTGTGATTAGATTGACTAGTTTTCTGTGAGCATGGTTTCAGTGTGTCTGCCCTCTGATGCCCTCTTGCAACACCTACCATCTTACCTGGGTTTCTCTTACCTTGGGTATAGGGTATCTCTTCACGGCTGCTCCAGCAAAGCACAGCCACTGCTCCTTACCTTGGACGAAGGGTATCTCCTCACCGCTGCCCTTCCTGACCTTCAACTTGGGATAGCTCCTCTAGGCCCTCCTGCGCCTGTGCAGCCACCGCACCTTGGACAAGGGGTGGCTCGTCCCGGCCGCCTCCCCGACGTCAGACACGGGCTAACTCCTCTCGGCCACCACCCCTGACTTCGGACGCGGGGTCGCTCCTCCCGGCCTCCCCAACCTCGGATGTGGGGTAGCTCCTCTCAGCATTACTGTGCTGTCGCAGGCTGGTACTCTCGGCCTCTGCCCCTGACCTCGGACGTGGGGTAACTCTTCTTGGCCACGCTTAGAGCGCCAGTTGCAGCCGCCTGCACTTAGTGCACCAGTTCAGGTCTACTATATCCTTCTACTTTAGTGTATATTCATTGCATTAATTTTTGAGAGTTTGATATTGAAACTCCAACTAAAAATCCTTATTTCTCTACTGAAAATTAATCGTGATATATTTCGCAGAGCTATATGAACATTTGTTCTGTGTTTTCCAAGTCCCCTGTAAAAATCTTATCATGCTTTAATAATTAAAAAAATAAAGAAGAGACAAAGAAAGAATGGTGGCCAAGATTTGCATGATACTTACTTCGTATGTATCCTAATTATACCCACTTTATTCATGCTCACCAGTCCATTCTCATGACAAGCCTGCCAGGTAGGTACTCTTACTAACTTGAGTTCCCAGAGCAGAAAGCCGAGGTCCAGAGCAAATACCTATGGGAGTGCAAATCAAAGCCCCAATGTTATCATCAAAGTCTTTCAGAGTGGCTGTCACCAGGCGGACAACAAATAACAAGTGTTGGTGTGGATGTGGAGAAAGGGAAGCCTTGTACATTGCTGGTGGGAATGTAGAGTGATGCAATCACTATGGAAAACAGTATAGAGGTTTCTCAAAAATTGAATGGCCATATGATCCAGCAATCTCACATCTGAGGATTTATTCAAAGAAAACAAAAGCACTAATGTGAAAAGGTATATGAACTCCCATGTTTGTTGCAGTGCTATTTACAGTAGCCAGAAGTGGGAGCAACAGAAGGATCCACTAACAAACGGATGAACAAACAAAATGTGGTGCGTGTATCAGTTCAGTTTAGTTCACTCGCTCAGGCATGTCCGACCCTTTGCGACCACATGGACTGCAGCACACCAGGCCTCCCTGTCCATCACCAACTCCTAGAGTTTACTCAAACTCCTGTCCATTGAGTCAGTGATGGCATCCAACCATCTCATCCTCAGTAGATGTATATCTCAGCCATAAAAAATGGAATCTTACCATTTTGACAACATGGATGAATCTAGAGGGTATTTTTCTGAGCACAATAAGCCAGACAGAGGAAGACAAATACTGCATGCTCTCTCTTATATGTGGAATCGAAAAAATAAAAAAACGGAAAGCAGAATCATAGAGACAGAACAAATGAGTGGCTTGCGGAAGTGTGGGGTGTGGGGAAAATAGGTGTAGGAAATAAAGAATTATAAAGGCCCCAGTTATGTAAAAATAAAGGCACAGATATGTATACAAGTTAGCCCAGCAATTGTACGCAGCTGACTGTGTGGAGAGAGAGTTTCCTGGTAGAGCCCAATGAATACCTGGAACTTAGGAGATGGCACTGAAATTGGAAGGCCCTAGAGTTGGTGGGCGGAAGATGGGAGAGAAGGGACAGACAGTGGGAGAGAAGTCTGCATATGGACCAAGGGTTCCCCTGGAGTCTGCCATAGACCATTGACCTCCACAGGACAGTGAGGAAAGTACTCAAGTTCAAGGAAAGGAGAGGATAAATGGTAATTTGGCCCAGCACGCAAGCTGGACAGGGACTGGTGACTGTCCCCACTGGTCACAGTGGCAAACCTCATAATTTCAGGAGGCCTGGGGCACAGAGCTCACACCACTCTCGGCTGAGTAGTGTGGGGAAAATATGAATCCTACACCGAAAGGACGGATGTGAGAGTTGGACTATAAGGAAAGCTGAGCGCCAAAGAATTGATGCTTTTGAACTGTGGTGTTGGAGAAGACTCTTGAGAGTCCCTTGGAGTGCAAAGAGATCCAAGCAGTCCATCCAAAAGGAAATGAGTCCTGAATATACATTGGATGGAGGAAATGAGTCCTGAATATTCATGGGATGGACTGATGTTGAAGCCGAAACTCCAATACTTTGGCCGCTGACGTGGAGAGCTGAGTCATTTGAAAAGAACCTGATGCAGGGAAAGACTGAAGGCAGGAGGAAAAGGGGACAACCGAGGACGAGATGGTTGGATGGCATCACCAATTCAATGGGCATGAGTTTGAGTAAACTCTGGGAGTTGGTGACAGACAGGGAGGCCTGATGTGCTGTAGTCCATGGGGCCACAATGAGTCGGACATGACTGGGAGACTGAACTGACAGTGAAAGGTGCTCTGGCCCTACCTAGCAAATCTTCAAAGCAAATATCAAAAGCATCCAACTATCTCGAAGTCACTTCACAGCATCCCACATCAAAGCTTATGCATATATTTCAGAATACAAAGAATACCCAGAACACAGTGTGAAATTATAATGCCTGATAACCAATCTAAATTAACCAGGAATGCCGAAAACTGGGAGAGTCCAATCCATAATGAGAGAAATGGAGCAATAAGATGCATCCAGATTGGAGGGAAAGAAGAAAAACTGCCTTTATTTGCAGACATGTACACCCGTATAGAAAATCTGATGGAGTCTCGAAAAGAATGACTAGTCGAATGATGGAGTTTAGCAAGTTTGCAGGATGCACCACATTGTAGAAAGAGCTACTGTGAGAATGCACACAAATTAAAACTAAGAGGCTCAATATTCCCTGTTGAAAATTATGGGAGAAGTGGCCCCTCCTTTCCTTAAATCATTTGCTTTAGAAACATATAAGTTGTTTTTGTGTCTCCCTTCTAAACTATGCATATAATTTCATTTTCTTATGTTTTGTCTGGATCATGAAGGAGGAAATGGCAACCCACTCCAGTATTTTTGCCTGGAGAATCCCATAGATAGAGGAGTCTGGTGGACTACAGTCCAGAGGGTCACAGAGAGTCGGATACGACTGAGTGACTGAACACACGCACACACTGCACCATGATCTGCATGCAGGATCTTGCTTCCCTGACCAGGGATCGACCAGTATGCCCTGCAGCTGAAGCACAGAAGCCTAACCACTGGACTGCCAGGAAAGTCCCTGAAAGTACTACTGTACTTTTAAAGGCTATAAAAGCCTCCTGTTCAGCTTTACAACCCAGAAATATCTTTTTCAAGGACCTAGCAAACATCTCTTTGGAATGTAAACATCAATCAAGAGAGCACTCTCTTTCTCCCAGTTTCCACTGGAGGGGAGACACCTAACTTCAGTGGGCACCTGGCTCCCAATTGTGAAACTGGCTCCTGTCATAAAGATGAGAGGCTAATTTTTCACTAGTATAAACCAATTAGATTAGTATGCTTTAGATGCTGAAACAAAATGCTGAATCACTCTCCTGATCTACACTGGGTGGACTAAAGAACAGAAACTTCTTTTCTCACAGTTTTGGAGGCTACAACTTCACAATCAGGGAGCCAGTAAATTTGGCTTCCAGTGAAGACCCTTTTTCTGGGCTGTAGACGGCCATCGTCTATATTACCTTGTGGCCTTTCCTCAGTGCACATGTGGAGACAGATAAGAAAGGTGGGGGTGCGGTGAGAGGGAGAGAGAGAATGCATGTGCTCTCAGGTGTCCTCTTATAAGAACACGGAAGTGTTTGTTTATGTGTGCATGTGCAAGTGTGCACAGTCAGATGAATGGTTGTGAGACCAGGGCCTCTTTCTTTTGGTAGAAATTTGAAGTATATTTGATTTACAATGTTGTGCTCTTTGCTGGTGAACAGCAAAGTAATCCAGTTATATATTTTTTCATATTATTTTCCATTATAGTTTATTATAAGGTACTGAATATAGCTTTATGCATTCTAGAATAGACACTAATTGTTTTTCTATTTCATATACAGCAGTCTGTAAGTGCTAATCCCAAAATGCAAATGTATCCCTACCCAGCCTTTCCCCTTTGGTAATCATGAGTTTGTTTTCTACGCCTGCAAGCTTCTGTGTCTGCTTTGTGAATAAATTCTTTTGTATTACGTTTTAGATTCCACATATTGGTAATATCATACGATAATTGTCTTTCTTTCTCACTTTCCTTCGTATGATCATCTCTAGGGCAGGGCTCCATTCATAGGACTTCATGTAACATTAATCATGTTCTTGACAGCCCTCTCTGCAAACAGAGCTGTGTGTGTGTGCATGTGTTGGCGTGTGTGCACAGTGTCGTGTCTGACTCTTTTCGACCCCATAGACTGTAGCTCACCAGGCTCATCTATCCGTGGGATTCTCCAGGCAACAATACTGGAATGAGTTACCATTCCCTTCTCCAGGGTATCTTCCCAACCCAGGGATTGTACCCCTGTCTCTTGCATCCTGTGCATCGGTAGGTGGATTCTTTACCACTGCTCCATGTGGGAGGCCCAAGTAGAGCCATATTGGGGTTAAAGTCTTCAAATATTAATTTGAAAGGGGCAGCCGATGGGTTGGGTCTCTAATCTAAACCCCAAATATCAATTAACTAATACACAAGAGTCACCGCACTTGCTGGGCATACTCAAGATGAAGCAAAAGTGAGACCTGGTGGTGTGAAGTCCTCTTACATGAGGACAAATAAGTAAGGAGTCAGATCTACTGGCTATACAGAAGGCAGAGAGTTCTCTCTGTCTCTGGAATCTCTCATCAGACTCTGGTACAATGCCAGCTCAGTAAGACACCTGTTTTTATTCTGCCTTTGTGGAGATGACTTCTGGCGTGGCAAAAGACTGCGTTCTACTTTTTATTTCTTCGCTGCTAGAGTCCCTGAAACAGAGAGACAAGAGAGGGAAGGGTGGCTGGGGAGTAGGTACACTATGATATATCGCCCTCAAAGGGGATCAAACAAAGGTTTCAAGATACAAAAAGACTTTGCAGGACATGGTAGCCATTGGAAAGTCAGGACTGGGCTTCTCATCAACCTTTCTTCTCCTCAATTGCCATCATCTACTCTTCTTGCACTTGCCCAGTGCCAAGTTTGCATTATTCACACAGATGTTCCTTGAAGCCTCCAGCAGGAAAAGCATGATCCCTTTCTGTGGTTGCAGTGCTGAGGCTGCTGTGGTACTGTGGCCAATAAAATGGAAGCTTCACTGGTATTTTTCAGAGAACTGTAACAAATAATTTCACAATTTGTATGGAAATACAAAAAACCTCGGATAGCCAAAGCAATCTCGAGAAAGAAGAATGGAACTGGAGGAATCAACCTGCCTGACTTCAGGCTATTCTACAAAGCTTCAGGCATCAAGACAGTATACAGAAATACAGATCAATGGAACAGAATTGATAGCCTAGAGATAAATCCACGCACCTATGGACATCTTATCTTTGACAAAGGAGGCAAGAATATACAACGGAGAAAGGACAATCTCTTTACCAAATGGTGCTGGGAAAACTGCTCAACCACTTGTAAAAGAATGAAACTAGAACACTTTCTAACACTATTCTCAAAAATAAACTCAAAATGGATTAACGATAAAAATGTAAGTCCAGAAACTATAAATCTACTAGAGGAAAGCATAGGCAAAACACTCTCTCACATAAATCCCAGCAGGATCCTCAATGATCCACCTCCCAGAGCAATGGAGATGAAAGCAAAAATAACAAATGTGACTTAATTGGTCCTTTTGCACAATGAAGGACAGTATAAGCAAGGTGAAAGACAGCCTTCAGAATGGGAAAAATAATAGCAATTGAAGCAACTGACAAAGAAGTAATCTCAATAGTACACAAGCATCTCATTAGCTCAATGCCAGAAAAATAAACGACTCAATCAAAAAGTGGACCAAAGAAATAATCAGACATTTCTCCGAAGAAGACATACAGATGGCTAACCAACACATGAAAAGATGCCCAACATCACTCATTATCACAGAAATGCAAATCAAAAGCACAGTGAGGTACCATCTCACGCTGGTCAGAATGGCTGCTATCCAAAATTCTACAAGCAACAAATGCTAGAGAGGGTGTGGAGAAAAGGGAACCCTCTTACACTGTTGATGGAAATGCAAACTAGTACAGCCACTTTGGAGAACAGTGTGGAGATTCCTTAAAAAACTGGAAATAGAACTGCCATATAACCCAGGAATCCCAGTGCTGGACATACACACTAAGGAAACCAAAATTGATAGAGACACATGTACCCCAATGTTTATCGCAGCACTGTTGATAATGGCCAGAACATGGAAGCAACCTAGACCTCCATCAGCAGACAAATGGATAAGAAAGCTGTGATACATATACACAATGAAATATTACTCATCCATTAAAAATAATTCATTTGAATCAGTCCCAGTGAGGTGGATGAAACTGGAGCCTATCATACAGAGTGAAGTAAGTCAGAAAGAAAAACACCAATACAGTATACTAATGCATATATGTGGAATTTAGAAAGATGGTGATGATAACCCTATATGTAAGACAGAAAAGAGATACAGAGATAAAGCACAGACATTTGGACTCTTTGGGAGGAGGCGAGGGTGGAATGATTGAAAGAATAGCATTGAAACATGTATATTACCATCTGTGAAATACATCACCAGCCCAGGTTGATGCATGAGACAGAGCGCTCAGGGCTGGTGCACTGGGATGACCCTGAGGGATGGGATGGGGAAGGAGGAGGGAGTGGGATTCAGGATGTGGGACACATGTACACTGATTGCTGATTCATGTCAATATATGGCAAAAACCACTACAATATTGTGAAGCAATTAACCTCCAATTACAATAAATAAATAAATTTTTAAAAAAGCCAAAAAAGTTGCCAAATTAAATGAAATTAAGAAATTCCTTGAATGACACAAATTCCCAAAACTAACTCAAGAAGAAAGTGAAAACCCTAAATATCCCTAAATCTTTCAAAGTTATGGAACAGAAAACTCCAGGCCCATGTGACTTAACTAGTGAATGCTATGAAATACATGAAGGAGAAATATCACCAAGCCCATACAATTTGTTTCATAAAGTAGAGGAGAGGAAACACTTCTTAAATCATTTTATAAGACCACCCTTACAAAATACCAAAATGAAATGTTAGCAAATTTAATCCAGCAATATATAAAGCATTATGACCAAATGAGAGCTATCCCAAGAATGAAAGATTGGTTATGCATTAAAAAATCTTCAACCAGTGTTATTCATTATATGAAGAAAACACAGGAGAAAAACCAATATGATCATTTTGATAGATGCCGTAAAAGCATTTGACAATATTCCAGAACCACTATGATAAAACTCTCCAAAAACTAGGACTACAAACAGACTTTCTTAATCTGATCAAGGTCACCTACAAAACTCCTACAACTATCCTGATAGTGGAGGAA
Organism: Capra hircus; assembly: GCF_001704415.2. Classification (NCBI taxonomy): domain Eukaryota; kingdom Metazoa; phylum Chordata; class Mammalia; order Artiodactyla; family Bovidae; genus Capra; species Capra hircus. The sequence goes on along the minus strand of NW_017189818.1, from coordinate 121,400 downwards.
AATCTAATCCCTCCACTGGGGGTGGGGAAGGCTGCTGGCCTTGGATTTGGAGGGCTGCTGAGAGGCCTATCCAGTCAGGGGGTGAGGATCAAGAGGACTGATTGAATTACCTGCCCCTTCTCGGGAAGTGGCCCTTATCCAGTCACCTCCCATGGCACCAGTGGTTCCCTAGGAGACACACACCACCTCCCAGGCAGTGGTGCCCCAGCCCTTACCCCTGTGTTGAGTTGATCCCTTCCAGACACAGAAATAGACTTGCACCCAGCAGGCCAGGAGACACTAGGTCAACCTCACAGTTGAGGGCAACTGAAAGGTTGTTGCTGAATCACGCAAAGACACCAAGATTCTTGGCCCCTGGAGAAGAATTCAATCCGAGGCCAGAGATGAGGCTTGATCACTCAGAGCTTTTGTGTGATAAAGTATTATTAAAGTATAAAGGAGATAGAGAAAGCTTCTGACATAAGCATCAGAAGTGGGCAGAAGAGTACCCCTCTGCTAGTCTTCAGCTGGATGTTAAATAGTCACTAGCAGTCTGTTAATAAAAGAAAGGAACTTCTTAAAACTCAGCACCAGGACCCTCACCCATAAGATGCATTTTGGGATAATCTTGGCACCAAATGGTTCATCCTGGGCCATAAAATGATTAACTTGAATCTTGTAGAAGGGCAGATCACCATACAAATAGTTTTGTTTACATAGATTAGGGGAACAATACCTGAGTATAACACACTGGTTTGTCAAGTAGATTCTGAGCCATGAGGCAGAACCGACTTGAAGACAGAGTTTGGGGTACATTAGCATAGTTTAAGACAAACATTTCCATAAGAGAAACGCATTGGTTATCTCAAGGTTATCTCAAGGTTTGAGAATAGTTAACTTCAGGTGAAACCAGGTGTCATTATGGCAACACAATATTTTAAGAGAAACCTCCTTTTAAATTTGTATAGAGAAGGAAAAAATATCGATAGTTTGTTTCCTCCTGCCACTTAAGAGAGGTAAACATGTTTGACACTTGCAGGCTATTTCCTCCATTTGGAGACCCCTGGCCTTCCTGCCTGTTACCCTCTCACAGCTGTCACCTCCAGCCCTCTGGAGAGCTGCAAGACTTGTTCCTGGAGAGGGAAAGCCCGTGACAGTTGTGCTAGCAGAGGCCAAGTGACTAATGGTGTCCTGGAGGGTACTGCCCTTCCGAGAGCCCTTGTGTGCAGCTGGTCCCACTGGTGCATCTAGCCAGCCTGGGCTAAGCCCCCAGCCTGAAGGCCCCTGCAGTCTGTGCGCCTGCAGCCCCAAGAGGCCCAGCTTCATGCCATCTCCAGTGAGTCCAACAGCAGTCCTCGCTTCCCTCCCCAGACAGTCAAGCACAGCCCCCTCTGCATCCCTAGTCTCAGGACTCTAGAACTGGGTCCCATCCATCGCCATACAAAGGCACCTAGGCATGAACACAAGCACACACAGATGCCAATTTGCATGCCTCTGACCTGTGCTCTCTTTCATAAACACACACATGCCCATGTTCATGACCCTGTGCACAAGTACACGTACACTCATGTGCATCCACGTGACCACATGCTCTCTCACACACACATACACGCACATGTACTAGCACCAGTGCACTGGCACTTTCTCTCTCTCTTGAGGCACATGCACACACAGACTTGGACAGGCAGATGCCCGTGTTCGTGCACCTGCCTACAGACACACAAACGCACACGTGAGCTATGTGTGGGACACCAGAGGGACAGACCAGGCGTGGCCCAGGGGTGCCCGACTCCCTTCCAGAAGTCGATGACAAAGACCTGCGCTCAGCAGGATGGTCACCTGTGAGTGCGGCCAGGTTAGCAGCAGCACAGACTTGGAGGTGCACAGGGACTGGGGCTCACTTGAGGTTTGCAGGCTTGGACTGGAAACTGTCCTCAGCATGCACTGAGGAGTTGGGTGGGGTCTGTTTGAGCATGCGCACTGAGGAGCTGCCACCCCACACCCAGAGGCCTCACTGATAAGTGGTTTACCAGGGTTCTGGGCCCGAGGCAGGGCTGACTTAGAGCGCCCAGACCACGTGGGTGTGCATCTGCACAGGCACGTGGGGGTGATGTGGCACACTAATGCATGAAGTTTCAGCATGGGTGCCCATTGCCTGAGAGCCTGCAGTCATTGCGGGAACCAATGGTTGGTGGGAACCAATCATGAGGCAGTACCAGGGTGTGTGTGCCCAGGTGGTCTTATGTTGAACTGCAGGTCGCACTATAGGACTGGTGTCTGTAGGAACAGATCAGTCTTTCCCGCTGCGAAGGGAAGGAGAGGGGGTTCAAGATGGAGCCCGAGGCACACGATGGAGGAACCATGACAGCCAATGAAGATGCAGGTGCTGTGGCCTTTGTGGCAGACACAGCACATGGCAGCCACAGTGTGCCAGGTGGTGCTGGTGGCCGCAATGGCCCTGGTGACCCAGCTGGCTCTGGTGATGCCATCACTCATGGAGTTCCTGGTGGCGTCAGCAACCTGAATAATCCCAGAGGCCCCAGCGCTGCAGAAGAGTCAGACGGCGCAGCCTGTGTCATTCCACAGTTCCCAGGGCACCTCACATTCCAGGGCCTGGTCGAGATACTGCACCTAGGGCCAGAGTTCTGAGTAACCGTCCCCTCCAGTTGTATCCTATTCCAGGAGACTTGGTGGACTGGGCGGCTGCAGAGTTCAGGGTGTGGGCTAAGGGTGGTTTGGGGTGTTGCAGGTGGTGGGGTTTAAAGTGTAGGAGGAGGGTACTCTGGAGGGCTGGAGGGTATGTGTCAGGGGTGGTCTGGCTGCCAGGGGAAGGTAGTGAGAAAAAGCATTCTGAAGGGATCCAGAGGGTTGGGAGGTGATATCCAGGGTGTCTGGCAGTGTCCTTGTAGGAGAAAGCAGTTCTCTGTGAACAGGGAACCTGACTAACGTACAGGCAAAATGACTAGTGTGGATGGTGCCTTAACCGTATCTCCACCAGCAGCCGCACTGTGCCTTTCTCATCACACGAGGAGACAGACAATGCCGGTCACTTCCTGACTTGACGTACTCAACTGCAAGGGCGGATTCGGAAGGAGCTCAATGTTAATGGCCACATGTTGGTTCTGTCAGTTGTAAAGAGGGCAGGGGCCGGGCCCGGGAGGGGGTGGTGGGTGGTGGCCAGGGCCAGTCTCGGCCAAGGAATAGCCATGCTGCTGCTGCTGCTGCTAAGTCACTTCAGTTGTGTCCGACTCTGTGCGACCCCATAGATGGCAGCCCACCAGGCTCCCCTGTCCCCAAGATTCGCCAGGCAAGAATACTGGAGTGGGTTGCCATTTCCTTCTCCAGTGCATGAAAGTAAAAAGTGAAAGTGAAGTTGCTCAGTCGTGTCTGACTTTTAGCGACCTCATGGACTGCAGCCTACCAGGCTCCTCCGTTCATGGGATTTTCCAGGCAAGAATACTGGAGTGGGTTACCATTGCCTTCTCCAAGGAGGAAACATAATGGTGGGTTAAGCCTAAAGGAGTGTGGTGCTCTGGGCGTGTCGGTGGGCAGGAACGGAGTGGGGACATGCTCCTCTTCCTCCTCGTTGGGAACTTGAATTTCATTTTCCCTCGCTTTTAGCCGATTGACTGCTGAACACCATGCCCTTCTCCAGACGTCAGTCACCTTCTGTCGGGACCAGCTTTCCCAGGTGATGCGGGCCTTGCAGCACTTTGTGCCCCTCATTTTTGCTAAGCCTCAGCAGTGAAGAGGGGGTTAAACCTAGGCTATGTGCCCTAGCCTCAAGTGTCCTTCCCCAGGGCATTGCTTCCTGCAGTAATTTGACCGGGCTTCATCTTGTGTCTGTGCTGCTGCTTGAGGGCTCAGTGGCTTCATAGTTTGGTGATTGTTAACTGCAGAAAATAAAACTGAGCTACTGTGCTGTTTCTGACTTTATTTTTAGCTTCTGCACTTTCTCATACTGCATTTGTCTTTCAGTTGGAGGGGAGGTTCTGAGATCCAGATATTCAAGGAGTACAATGTAATTGAAAACAATGTTAGAAGTGGGAGAATAAGAAAGTTGTATACTGTCATTCAGTATTAATTTTGGAATATTTTCTCATTTTATAGTTATATTAAATATTAATATAAATTATCAGAGGCCTTCTCTGGTGGCTCAGATGGTAAAGAATCTGCCTGCAGTGTGCTAGACCGGGTTCAATCTCTGGGTTGGGAATATCCTCTGGAGAAGGTAATGGCAATCCACTTCAGTATTTTTGCCTGGAGAAATCTTGGACAGTGCAGCTTGTAGACTACAATTTATGGGGTTTCAAGGAGTCAGACTCCACAGAACAATTGCACTTTTCACTTTTCATATAACACCTGAATGATGTTGTTTTTCAGTCTATAATTCATGTCTGACTATTTGTGCCCTCATGGACTGTAGCACAACAGACTTGTCTGTCCTCCACTATCTCCTGGAATTTGCTCAAATACATGTCCATTTAGTGGGTTATGCTATCTGACCATCTCATCCTCTGTCTCCCCCTTCTCCTGTTGCTTTCAGTCTTTCTCAGCATCAGGGTCTCTTCCAGTTAGTTGGCCCTTCACATCAGGTAGCCAAAGTATAGGAGCTTCAGGATCAGCATGAGTCCGTCCAATGAATATTCAGGGTTGTTTTCCTTTAGAATTGACTGGTCTGTTCTTCTTGCAGTCCAAGTCCTCTCAAGAGTATCCTTGTATACTGAAACCTTGCTAAACTCACTAATTAACTGTAATAGCTCTTTTATAGATCCCATTGGACTTCATACATAGACAATCATTTTGTCTGTAAATAAATGCACATTTCTTTCTTTCTTTCCAATTGATGCATTTTAACTGATTTCTGTTAAAATGAAAGCTCCAACACTTTGGCCACCTGATGTGAAGAGCTGACTCATTTGAAAAGACCCTGATGCTGGGAAAGATTGAGGGCAGGAGAAGAGGACAACAGAGGATGAGATGGTTGGATGGCATCACTGACTCAATGGACATGGGTTCAGGTGGACTTTGGGAGTTGGTGATGGACAGGGAGGCCTTGCCTGCTGCGGTTCATGGGGTTGCAAAGAGTCGAACATGACTGAGTGACTAAACCGAACTGAACTGGAGCCCCCCAAAATAAACCTTTCACTTTTTCCACTGTTTCCCCATCTATTTCCATGAAGTGATGGGGCCCAAGGCTACGATCTTAGTTTTCTGAATTTTGTGTTTTAAGCCAACATTTTCACTCTCCTCTTTCACTTTCATCAAAAAGCTCTTTAGTTCTTCACATTCTGCCATAAAGGTGTTGTCATCTGCATATCTTAGGTTATTGATATTTCTCCTGGCAATATTGATTCCAGCTTGTGCTTCATCCAACCCAGTGTTTCTCATAATGTACTCTGCATATAAGTTAAATAAGTAGGGTGATAATATAAGCCTTGAGGTACTCCTTTTCCTATGTGGAACCAGTCTGTTATTCCATGTCCAGTTCTAACTGTTGCTTCCTGACCTACATACAGATCTGAAGATGCAGATCAGGTTGCCTGTTATTCCTGTCTCTTTAAGAACACTGCAAACAAATATCACTGGCATGTATGTCTAGAGTGCTCACAGTGTATGTAGCACACAGGGTTTGCCCTGGATCATGATGGCCTATGCTTTCCCAGTCTACAGTGCTGAGGCTCCAAGTTGCTCTGCAGGGGATCTCTCCAAAGTAGTCTCTGTGTTTCGTTCATGTCCCAGATGTAAATTTCTCAGGTTCAGGTTCTTGGGTATTCTGCAAGGGCACAGACTCACTTGTGTATGCGTTTTGTGCCCTTCCCAGGTCTGAACAGCTCAGGCGACCAGGAGCTTGGTGCGTGCAGTGTCCCAGGTGGGCTGTGCGTCTTAATCACCTCCCTGGTACTGGCCACTCAGTTTCCTGGGTGCGCCACAGAACACCATCTCAGGTGTGCCATGTGTCTCCTCTGGGGAGCTGATCTCAGGCTCTGACCTTCCTAGCAGATGTCAGCCATCCAGGATCCCAGGAAGACATGGTTACCAACAGGGAGCCTACCCACGCTTTGGTGGAGGATGCCGTCTCTGGGACAGATATTGCCCCTCACCTTCCGGCTCTGGCTGTTGGCCACCTTCAGTGTGGGAGGGGCCGGTCCACAGCTGCTAGCTGTGGTATTCACTCAGTCCTTTGTTCTATGAGAAGGCCAGGCTGCTCGTTAAGTCAGAGCTCTTCCTGGGAAAGTTATTGCCATTTTTTCATCCTTACCCTAAGCATGAAGCCCGTGACTCCCTGTCCAGCCCCTACTCACTGGTGGCAGATGTGAGCATCTGGGGTACTTCTCCACTGGCAGTTGCAGTTAAGTGCGTATTCTCTGCTGTTTTTTTTTTTTTTTTCCTTTCAGTTATGTTGCCCTCTGAGATTCCAAAACTCCCAACAAACCTGCTGGTGAGAGTGTTTCCTGATGTTTGGAAACTTCTCCTCCTTCACGACTCCCTCCCAAGGACGTGTCTCCATCCCTAACTCTTTTGTCTCCCTTTTTGTCTTTTATATTTTGTCCTACCTCCTTTGGAAGATAATGGGCTGCCTTTCTGGGTGCCTGTGTCCTCCGCTGGTGTTCAGAAGCTCTTTTGTGTCAGTTGCTCAGCATTCAAATGATCTTTTGATGAATTTGTTGGGGAGAAAGTGGTCTCCTGGTCCTATTCCTCTGCCATCTGAGGAGCGCCCCTAAATTGGCAATTTTATTCACAAACATTGTTCCTGATGTGCTGTGCTTAGTCGCTCAGTCGTGTCCAACTCTTTGTGACCCTATGGACTGTAGCCCGCCAGGTTCCACTGTCCACAGCGACTCTCCAGGCAAGAATACTAGAGTGGGTGGGTTCTCATGCCCTCCTCCCGGGGATCTTCCGAACCCAGGGATTGAACCCAGGTTTCTTGCATTGCAGGCAAATTATTTGCTGTCTTAGCTGCCAGGGAAGCCCAAGAATACTGGTGTGGGTAGGCTATCCCTTCTCAAGGGGACCTTCCCAAGCAAGAAATCGAACTGGGGTCTCCTACATTGCAGGAGGATTCTTTACCAGCTGAGCTACCAGGGAAGCCCTTACACCACCTGGTCTGTGGTATGTTATTATTATTTTATATGCCAGGCGAACCTGACAAATGGGCTTCCCAGATCGCTCAGTGTTAAAATAAAGAATCTGCCTGCCAAGCAGGAGACATGAGTTTGATCCCTATGTTGTGAAGCACCTCTAAAGAAGGAAGTGGCAACCCACTCCATTATCCTTGCCTGGAAAACCCTATGGACATACACAGAGGAGCCTGGTGGACTACAGTTCATGGTGTTGCAAAAGAGTTGGGCACAACTTAGTGACTAAACAACAAGCTGACAAATTCAGGGTTGGGAGTAAGAAACTGAATACTTTCATACCCAAATGTCTGGAGTTAAATCAATGCAAACTTTTTGGAGGGCCATTTGGTAAAATGTATAAAACATTTTAAAAAGAGATTACTTTTTGACCCAACAATCCTCCTTCTTAAATTAGAACTATTGTACATAATGCGTTGGTGGTAGTGGTTTAGTCACTCAGTCATGTCCAACTTGTGGGACCGCATGGACTGTAGCCCACCAGGCTCCTCTCTCCATGGGATTTCCCAGGCCAGAATGCTGAAGTGGGTTGCCATATCCTTCTCCACATAATGAGTTACACAAAAACAAATGTACCAGAATATTCATTTCAGCATTGTTTGTAATACTGAAAAATTGCAAACAGCCTAAAGGCCTATATACAAGAGATTGGTTCAAATAACTATGGATTATACATTTTGAAAAATATTATATAACTCTTAAAAGCACTGTGGATGGTGCAGGCCTAGCTGTATCCACTCTGTGGCCCACTTTTGTGTCAATTTTTGGTGCCCTGTCTGGAAAGGGATGGCCCTCCTCCTTGTCTCCTTCCTCTAGTTGCCCCTTGCAGTGTCCCTCCCCTCTTTTGACTCATTGGGCTCCTTTTCCACCATGATATGAGTTCATCAGCAAGGAGCTAATCCATTAGCAACAAAATAGGCCTATTTCTACCTTGAAGTAATAAAGAAGGGCCAAGTCTTCAGGCCACATTAGTTAAGTAAGAAATAAATTTATGAACATTCAATTCACTAATAGTCAAGACTTTACTACTGCAAGTGAAAAACAAGTGAAAGAAAAATGACCCAAAATACCCCATTGGTTTTTAAGCCAAAGGGATAATTTCTTGGTCTGTGCAACTACAAGGTACAGAGATAGCTTGTCTTCAGGCATGGCTGGATCCAGCATTTTGTTCCATGAGATTTACCTTCTTGCTCCAGTTCATGCTCTGTCCTTTGCCAGCCTGCCTCCCCTAGAGACCTGAAGTGTCACTGGTTGGATGATATCACCACAGCAGGAGGAAAGTGGTCCTCCAATGGCCAGGCCTGAGCCATATACCTACCCCCGGAATCAAAGGTGAAGTCAACTCTATCACAATCACAATGGCCTAGAGAAAAGGAAAGGGGCAATTTTCCAGGGTGACATTATACCAGTACCAAGAGAAGGAAAATGGATGCTGGGTTACAAAATCCATACATATCTTTGACAGTGGTATAGACTTTTCATCAAATTCAAAATCAAGTTCCAATGTTTTAAAGGAACAAGACTGGGAATGGTTATTTCTTAATCTAAAAGAGCATGCATGCTCAGTCGCTCAGTCATGTTCAACTTTTTACAACCCCATAGACTGTAGACCACCAGGCTCCTCTGTCCCTGGAATTTTCCAGGCAAGAACACTAGAGTGGGTTGCCATTTCCTTCTACAAGGGATCTTCTCAATCCAGGCTTTGAAGCTGCATCTCTTGCATCTCCTGCATTAGCAGGCAGATTCTTTACCACTGTGCCATTTGGGAAGCCCATTAATATAATAGAGCAGACAATTAGTTTCCCAAATAAAGAAAATACTTATGTCAGGGACTTCCCTGATGGTCCAGTGGCTAAGCCTCCACACTCCCAATGCAGGGGGCCCAGGTTCAATTCCTGGTGAGCCAACTAGATTCCACGCACCGCAACTATTAAATAAGAGCTTGCATGCTGCATTGAAGATCCTGCATGCTCCAACTGAGACCCGCACAAATTTAAAAAATATCAAAAGTAATACCTACAGTCACATGGTGGGAGCATACTGTTAAGAATAAGAACATATCATATCCTTACAGATTCCCAACTTCTTCTGATTTCTTTCTTTTTTCTTTGTTTAGTTGCTTAGTTGTGTTCTACTCTTCAACCCTATGGATTGTAGCCCACCAGGATCCTCTCTCTATGGGATTTCCCAGGCAAGAATACTGGATGGGTTGTCCTTTCCTACTCCAGGGGATCTTCCTGAATCATGGATGAAACCCAAGTCTCCTGCATTGGCAGGTGGATTCTTTACCACTGAGCCACCAAGGGATGGGCTTACTCTGATTTACTGAATCTTTATTCAGTGAAGATGCACATTTACTTTTTTTCAGTTTTAACACTGTGTCACTTCCAGGTGGCACACTGGTAAAGAATCTGCCTGCCAATATAGGAGATGTCATTTTGATCCCTAGGTCAGGAAGATCCCCTGGAGGTAGAAATTGCAACCCACTCGAGTATTCTTGCCTGGAAAATTCCATGGACAGGGGAGCTTGGCAGGCTATAATCCATGGGGTTGCAAAGAGTTGAACACAACTGAGTTACTGAGCACATCTTATCTGCAGATAACCTGATCATACATGAAGAAAATATGTTGTAATTCACAGAACTACTAAAACTATCAGGAAATTTGGTTAGGTTGCAGGAAATACTAGACACTGGAGGGAGCTAACTCCTCCCCCCAAAACTTAATTAATTGTCCCCAAACTTCTACATTGAACTGAAACAAGGTCAGTAGGCCATAAAGTTATAGTTCTAGTGTTTCTGAGTTGTTTGATCTTCTGCAAGCTAAGCTTGTTACTTTGGGAGGAATCAGACCTACTGATAAATGGTGGTAGGCAAACTAGAATTCTGGTGGGAGGGCACACTTTTGAGTAGCAACCACCTACTGTAGATGAATAGCCTTAAAAAAATCAATAGAAAAGTGAATTTTTAACTAAGTATTTGTACCCTTTGGAATCTATCTTGAGGAAATAACCAGTCAGGCAAAGACTTTTACAGAAGAATTGCACTGAATCACTATTAGGGACAAATGGAAACATTAAATGTTTAACACTGACATTACAGTACTTCTTTTATGCATCCAAATACATGTTTTTGAAGAAATTTTAGAAGGAGAAAAAGCTTATATGTTAAATTAATTTCAAGAAAAATCAATCCTGAACTTTCAACAATTACATTATTGTTATATATGCAGTGACAGTCACTCCTCCATTGTCCAACACTGCAACCCCATGGACTATACAATCCATGGAATTCTCCAGGACACAATACTGGAGTGGGGTTGCCTTTCCCTTCTCAGGGTATTTTCCCAGCCCAGGGATGGAACCCAGGTCTCCCACATTACAGGCGGATTCTTTACCAGCTGAGCCAAATATTGCCACTATAAAACTAAGAAAATATTCTAAAATACTGACAGCAGTTAACGCTGAATGACAAGACATAATACATTTTAATTTTTTTTCCATTTCCTAAGTTGTCTTCAATACACTGTACTACTAGACTATCTGAAGCCCAGAACCTTCCCTTGAAACCAAGGACAAAGGCAAGAAACTGTAGAGGTGCAGTATTTGAAAATATATTCAGACACAGAATGATAGTTCAGCTTCATTTTATGGTACAAGAAATATTGAAACACCCTCCTCCTCCAGCCAGAGAAAACAACAGGGCCAAGAGTGCCCAAAGGCCAGTATAAGGAAAAAATTAGGCCCCCACAATAAATCAGCAACCAGTGTAGGAATCAATGTCCTGGGGAAGGATGCACTGCCTAGGTTAATTTTAGGTGCTCTTTTTGGCCTAGGCTTAGGGATAACCGGGTCACAAAGTACCCTGTCATTGGTTGGTTGATCCTAAGCAACTAGAAAAGCTGCTTAAGACAGGAGATAATGGAAATTCGGAGCTGGCCACCATCTTCAACAGTCAGTTGTCTAAAAGGGAGGGGAAAAAGAATAATTAAATATGTTAACTGTTCCCCTAATCCTCTCTACCCCCTCAGCTGCTGACAGGCTCAGTGTACATGTCTACATCCTTAGACTTCACCTTTGGGGGGTCTCCAATTGACTATTAGAATAAACCCAGACACCTGCCACCCTCCCAGGTCCCTTTGCAAACTAACATTGCTGGGATGCTGCTGTTCACTGTGAGCGCCTTCCCTACTGCCCTGTGGTAGGGCTAGACGTGTGGGGTCAGGAAATGGCCAGCCATCTCTGCCTCCATGGGTGATGGGATCTGCAGTATGATGGAGCTGGTAGCAGTGAGGTTAAGGGACCATCTCACATCAACCTTGCCTGTGCCTCAGACCTACTCTTCACTTGGAGGCCTGTTTCCTTCTGTCCGTTCTCACTTATCTTCATCCCCACCCCAAGTCTGCTTCATGCCCTTCCAGTCCCTCAGGCCATCTCCCCACTCCATCTCTCCATGCCACCACTGACCCATACCCGCAAGGCCAGGCCCTCCAGCCATCTTTTTGTTCTCCCTCCCTACACCCCTTCCGATCCCCAGGCTGACCACCTTCTCTCCATTCCACTGTCTACAGGAGGCCCATTCCTCCCCACTCCAGGCCCAGCCCCTTGCCTCTCTTCAAATAGGATACAAATTGTGAAGTTGACTTCTTGGTCCTCCAGCCATGTGTGGCACATGCCTATCAAGTCCTGATGCAACATTTACACCAGGCCACGTCCCAGCGTGTCCTCCTGTCCCCTGACCGGCATGGCAACCAGGCCCTAGCACTGCATGTCCACCTGGTCCCCAGCACATCGTGGCCACCGGGCCCCACCAAGGGCTGTCCGCCCAATCGTGGCAAGGTGTCTCTGCTAGGTCCCTGAGGGTGAGGTGCCTGTGCCAGCTCTGGGGCTCCAGCCATGGCTGCGCCTGCTTCTCCCATGCTTCTGAGGCCCTGGTGCCCTTCAAAGCCATCTGGGTCACCAGGTTCATCCACACCTCCCTGGCCTTCAGCACCTCCCGTCACGCCACCTCCGCTTGCACCTGGGTCTGCGGCCTCCAGAACCACTCACGCTGCAGTTTAGCCCACCAAGACCAGCCGGACAGTCTGAGGGGCTGAGACACCCAAAGGAAACCATGCCCCTGGGCGGGTGACGTTACTATGGGTGCCGAGAACACCTATGCAATCAGGCCCTGACAGCAGTCCCTGGATGGCCCTCGTAGGTGGTTATGAGCACATGACTGTTTCCCGCCAAATGTGGAAACACCAAGTGAGCCCCTTCTCCTTACACCTCTGCTGCCATGTTCACGAGACCAGCCTACTGACTTCAGCTTCTGGAAGGGAATCAAGCACCAGGGCCAGGCGAGATCTGTCCCATTCATCTTCCACACGTAGCTCAAGTCTGCATCCTTGTCTGTGCATGTGGGCATGTGCAGGTGCATGCACATGGGTGTGCGCCGGAACCCGTCCCTGGAGTCCTGAGACCAGGAATGCAGAGTGGGCTGTTCCTGCCCGCCTGGAGAGGGAAGTGGGGACTATTGTTGGGCCCACTGGGGAAGGCCTGGGGCAGGGCCACTTGGGTGTCCAGGCACACAGACTATAGGAACTGCAGGGTGTGGGCATGCCCTGGGCCCATCAGAAGCACCAGAGGAACTGGCTAGACTCAAGGGCTGAGGGAAGGGCCATGTTCCTCTGGACACTGCCCAGTCTCTTGCCTTCTGTTTGCACAATGCTCATGGGCTTTCCCTCTCTAGGAACAGACTTGAGGCTCTCCAGAGGGCTGGAGGTACCTGGGGACCTCAACTGGGAGGTGACCCTGTGTCTGCTGGCCTGCTGGGTGCTGGTTTACTTCTATGTATGGAAAAGGGTCAAGTCAACAGGCAAGGTACAGCCGGGGGAGACCCCGGGGCTGGGGCAGCACTGCCTGGGCGTGGGGTGCATCTGCCAGACCACTGGGGCCACGGAAGGTGACTGCATCAGGGATTGTACTTCAATCCGGCCCCTGAGCCCCACCCCCTGGCCGGAGAGTCCTCTCAGCCCTCCAAATCCAAGGCCAGCAGCCTTCCCCCACCCCCACTGGAGGTGAAGAGGCACCAGCAGTGGCTGACCATTTCCTGTGTGTGGGGCATCCCTGTCCCAGCTTCCTACCCTCCCAGTTTCTGTTGATTCTGGCTCCCAGTCAGTTTTAGGGTGTGCAAAGACTTGGTCTACTGCTTGTGTCTGTCCCCTGCTCTGTGGCCAAGAGGACCCCAGCAGGGAGCCTGGACATGTCAATGTATGGCAAAACCAATACAATATTGTAAAGTAACATAAATAAATAAATTTATATTAAAAAATAAAAAGATAAATAAAATTTTAAAAAGAAGTAAACATTTAGGTCAGTATTTCTAATTCTTGGAATATATTAATACTTTAAGGAAATAACCATTAATGGAAAGATTTATACATTCCACTAATCATTAACCATAGTACTATAAAAAGTGGAAACAACTTAAATGTTCCATAATTATATTATTATTATTTTTTATTTAAAGACCCAATCTTAATTTTTTGGCCATGCCACATGACATGTGGGATCTTAGTTCTGCTGCCAGGGATTGAACCTGCAGCCCTTACACTGGAAGTGCAGAGTCTCATCCACTGGACCGTCTGGGAATTCCCAATAATTACATTATGATGCATCTTATGTCTGTTCAATAACACTTTTCTTAAGAGATTTTAGAAAGTGGAAAAGCTAGTATATTAAATGAAAAAAAATTCAGGAAAAAACTTAAACTTGGTAAGTTCTACATCACATGCTCTTATACATTTAATGTGCAAGTACCACCAGAAAATATTAAATGTCGACAGTAATTAGTGCTGAACATAGGGCTCAGTTTTCATTGTCTGAAATTGTTTTCAATTCCCTTGTAACTGAATTCAAATATCTGAATTTCAGAACCTTCCCTCTAACACAAGAACAAAGACAAAAAGTGTTTTTAAAATCCAGAAGTGCATTAGCTGAAAGGAAACTGGGGCACAAAAAGTGACTTAGTTTTATTTTCTGCTGTAATAAACACTGAAGCATCCCACTCCTCCAGCAGCAGGGAAACAAAGCAAGTGAACCAAGAGAGACCAAAGGCCAGTACAGGCCAAAACTTAGACTCAAATAACAAAGTGGCAATGACTCTTAGGTTGAATTCCCTATGCCCTGCCGAGTAGGGGACACAAGGTTAGGCCTCAGCCCCTTTCCTCAGCTTAGGCTTTGGCGAGGTGGGATCCCAAGGCTCCGAATGTTCCGAATCACCAGGGAAAGCTGATCGAGGAATGGGTTCAGGGAAAGTCGGATGAAAGCAAGTTCTTCAGCAGTCCATCTACTAAAAGCAGGGAAAAAAAAAATCAGGTTAAAGGGAAGATTGCTCCTGTAGGTCCAGGGTACCAGCCCTCCTCCTTATACCAAGCCCCTCAGTGTCTCCATCATAGCATGCTTAAGAGGGAGCTCAGACCACAGCACCTGCCACCCCCCACTCCCCAAGGCAAGCTCGTCTGGAACTGACACAAGCAGGTCACTGCCATTCACTGCAAATTCCTTCCGAATCAATCCTTGGTGGCGTTGGGCATCTGGGAGCAGAGATCTGCGAGCCATGTCTGCCTCCAGGGCTGATTGGAAAGGCACTCTGAGTGTGCTGGGAGAGACACGGTTAAGGCACCATCCATTACAGAATTTGCTGGTATCTCGGACTTCCTCACACCTCAGAGGCCCGTTTTTACCCCAGGATGCCCATGCTCCCGACCACAACCTGAGACCACCCTCAGCTGCCTCCGTAACCCTTCAGTCCATCTTCCCCGCCCTCCAGGCTCCTCAGGCCTTGACGACCCCCTTTCCGGCCAGGCTGCGCAGTCCTGCTGCCCCGGATCGCCCCCGTGCTCCCTTCTATCCCTTCCTCAGGCTGCCGGCATGTTTCCCACCACCATACCACTGACTGTGCCCAGGGAGGCTCCATGAAAAGGATACAGCACCACCTCTCCACGTCTAGGCCTTACAGCCAAGGGTGCTACATCTCCAGCAGATCCTAGGCCATCTGGTGCCCGCTCACCCTGGGGACGAGCTACAGCAGCTTCCATCACCGCTCTTCCTCTGCCAAACACACCCCGGCCTTCTGGGGCCTGGTGAACATCCTCACCTTCAGCGCTGCCTGAACCACTCTGGCAAGCGGGTGTTCTGGAGCTCCGCTGGTCATCTCGGCCCTCTGCACCACCGGCGCCACCACCCGACGCCTGCATGGCTGCCGCGAGTCTCCCTCAGACCGCAAATAAGGGGCGGAGAGACTGGGCCCCTCACGAAGTCCCTCCCCTTCTGCGCAAGGACGCGAAAATTGCGCCTGCGCATACACCCCAGCCACCCACGGGCTGCTATGGAGACCCCTGGAGGCTGGCGGAACCCACCTCCCTCACAATGCCACGCTCCTTTCAGGTGCCCCCTGATGCGCCTGCGCACATGGGCCCGTCTAGTGCTGGCTCAGACGGTGTGGGATGGACCCCGCCAAGTGTCCAAAGAGTCGCCACTGAGACACAAATGCCGACTTTCCAGTCTCAAGGCCTAAAGCTAGTTCCACAATGCAACTTTGATTTCTCCAGCGTATGCCACAGAAGGGTCTCACTGGAGTAAGGTGGGAGTCGAGGGCAAGGGGCCAAGCCACACGACCCACCAGCATCCCTTCTCTGCCCACTCCACATCATACGTGTGCTCTTTGACCGTAGTGATAGCTAGCACTTCCTATGGTCTTTGCGTTATTTCAGGTGCTTTCATGTGTTCATCCATCACGTCAGTTTTCAGATAGTATTGCCGTGGCCCAGGCCTCCTTTGTGGCTCAGCTGGTAAAGAATCTATCTGCCTGTAGTGCGGGAGACCTCGCTTTGATCCCTGGGTTGGGAAGATCCACTCAAGAAGGGAAAGGCTACCCACTCCAGTATTCTGGCCTAGAGAATTCCATGGACTGTATAGTCCATGGGGTCACAAAGAGTCAGACACAACTGAGCGACTTTCACTTTACTTCACTTCATAAAATGAGAAAATACTCCAAAAGTAATACTGAACGGCTGTACACTACTGTCTTATTGTCCCGCTTCTTACATTGTCTTCACTAATGTTGTACTCCTTGAATATCTGGATCTCAAAACCTCCCCTCCAACCAGAAGCCAAATACAGTATTAGGAAGTGCAGAAGCTAAAACTAAAGTCAGAGACAGCACAGTAGCTCAGTTTTATTTTCTGCAGGTTAACAATCACCAAACAAACGATGTGGACCTTGAGACTCCCAAGCAGAAGCAGAAGCACAAGCACAAGATGAAGCCCAGTCCATCTACTGCAGAAATCAATGCCTTTGGGAAGGACACTTGAGGCTAGGGCACATATGGTAGATTTAACCCTGACTTTCATGCAGAGGCTTAGTAAAAGGAGGGGGGGCATATAGTGCTGCAAGGTCCAGATCACCAGGGAAATCTTCTGCAGACAGAGGGCAATGGACGTCTGGAGCATGACATGGTCTTCAGCACTCAATCGGTTAAAAGGGAGGGAAAATGAAATTCAGTCAGGCATGTCCTTCCTCCGTCCCCACACACTGACAAGCCCAGAGCACCACACTTCTCCTTTAGGCTTAACCCTCCATTATGGCTCCTCCTGGGCCGAGACTGGCCCTGGCCACTGCCTACCACCCTCTTCCCAGCCCGGGCCCCAGCCCCCTTTAGAACTGACAGAACCAGCAGGCAGCCATTAACATTGAGCTCCTTCTGAACTGATGCTCACAGTTGAGTACTTTGAGACAGTAAGTTGTGGGAGAGTTTTGCCTGAGTGAGCGATGTGAAAGATATGATGAGCCTGCTGGTGGAAATATGGTTAAGGCACCATCCACATTTCTCATTTTGCCTGTCCGTCAGGCTCCCTGCTCATGGTGACCCATCATCTCCCAAACGGCCGCCGCGAGACACCTTGGATATCACCATCCTGACCCTCTGGATCCCTTCAGGTTGATTTTCTTCACCACCATCCCCCGGCAGCCAGACCAACCCTGACCCATACCCTTCAGCCCCTCAGAGAACCCTCCTCCTACACTTTAGGCCCCGCTGCCTGCAATCCCTCAAACCACTCCTAGCCTACACCTAGGCCACACCTAGCTCACCCTGCGACTGAGGCTCCTGGAATAGGACACAACTGAAGGGGTCGGTTACTCAGAACTCTGGCTCCAGGTGCAGTGTCTCTTCCACACCCTGGTGCATGGAGTGACCCCAGGATCTCAACTTTCCTGCAGTGCTGGGGCCTCTGGGATCACCCAGTTTTCCAGGGTCACCAGGGACTGTAGGACTGATGGTGTCACCAGGGCCAGCTGGGTTGCCAGTGCCATCGCTGCCACCATCACCACTGGGCACACCTTGGCTGACATGTGCCATGCCCGCTACAAAGGCCATGGCACCTGCGTCTTCATCGGCTGCCCTCGTGGTTCCTCCACCGTGTGCCCCTCCCCCTCCCTATGCGTCGGGAAAGACTGAACCCTCCCTATAGAACCCAGCCCTGTAGTGCGACCTGCAGCTCAGCATCGGCAGAGCGCCTGCACAGTCACACTCTGGTCCTGCCTCATGATTGGTTTCCGCCAACCATTGGCTTCCACGGTGGCTGCAGGCTCTCGGGCAATAGGCGCTCCCTGCAGAAGCTTTACGCATTTGCGTGGTATGTCACCCCAATGAGCCTGCACAGACACACTCACGTGGTCTGGTCCCTCTAAGTCAGCCCTGCCTCAGGCCCGGAAACCTGGTAGATGGCTTAGCCAGGAGGCCTCTGGGTGGCGCTCCACCCTTTAGTGTGTCTGCAGCTCCTCAGTGCGCATGCTCAAACAGACCCTGCCCCCCGTCCTCAGGGCACGTGCCTGTTTCCAGTCCAAGCCTGCAAACCCCAAGTGAGCCTCGTCCGCTGTGCACCTCCAAGACTGCACTGCTGCCAACCTGGCCACGCTCACAGGTGAGCATCCTGCTGAGCGCAGGTCCTTGTCATCGACTTCTGGAAGGGAGTTGGGCATCCCTGGGTCAGACTTGGTCTGTCCTTCTGGTGTCCTGCACGTAGCTCATGTGTGTGTGCATGTGTGTGCGTGTGTGTCCATGTGCGCGTGGGCAGGTGCATGCACATGGGCATCTGATGTGCATGTCTGTGTCTGTGTGTGCCCAAGAGAGTGCCTGTGCACAGGTGCTAGTCCATGTGCGTGTGAGAAAATGGGTGTGCAGAGGTGCATGCACATAGGTATGTGCATGTGTGTTTGTGGAGGTGCTTGCAAATGGGCGTTCGCATGTGCATGTGTGTGTGAGAGAGCATGTGGTCAGGTGCATGCACATGGATATTGGCATCTGTGTGTGCTTGTTTTCATGTGCAAGTGCCTTCGCATGGTGGTGCATGGGGACCCTGTCCTGGAGTCTAGAGAATAGGAATGTGGAGTGTGTTGTGCTTGCCTGCCTGGGGAGGGAAGCTGGGACTGCTGTTGAACTCACTGGGGATGGCATGGGGCAGGGCCACTTGGGGCTCCAGGCACACAGACTACAGAGGCTCCAGGCTGGGAACTTACGACAGGCCCCCCAGAAGCACTGGCTGGACCAGCTGCACTCAAGGGTTGCCGGAAAGGCAATGTCCCCCATCACACTCCCAGTCCCTTGGCCTCTTCTGGCATGAAACTCATGGGCTTTCCCTCTCCAGGATCAAAGTCTTGTGGCTCTCTGGAGGGCTGGAGGTGCCGGGGCCCTCAACTGGGAGGTGACCCTGTGTCTGCTGGCCTGCTGGGTGCTGGTTTACTTCTGGGTCTGGAAAGGGGTCAAATAAACCCACACAGTACACCCAGGGTTGATGACAGGGCTGGGGCAACACTGCATGGGAGGTGGAACCACTGGTGCCATGGGAGGTGACTGGATCAGGGCCACTGCCCGAGGAGGGGACAGGTACTTCAATCAGGCCCCTTGATCCCCACCCTCTGGCTGGATAGGTCTCTCCATGGCCCTCTGAATCCAAGGCCAGCAGCCTTCCCCCACTCCCAGTGGAGGGATTAGATTTCCTTCATTATCATGTTAGCTGCAGGAGTTTTTTAGTTTACCTTGATCAGATTAAGAAAGTCTGTTTGTAGTCCTAGTTTTCTGACAGTTTTTATCATAGCAGTTGTTGAATATTGTCGAATGCTTTTATGGCACCTGTGGACATGATCATATGGTTTTTCTCCTGTGTTTTCTTCATATGATGAATAACACTGGTTGATGATCTTTTAATGCATAACCAATCTTTCATTCTTGAAATAGGTCTCATTTGGTCATAATGCTTTATATATTGCTGGATTAAATTTGCTAACATTTCATTGTTTGTGCTTAACTTAATGAAGAATATTGGTCTATGGTTTTCTTTTCTTGCAGTGTCTTCATTGGTTTTGGTATTTGTAAGGTTGACCTCATAAAATGATTTGAGAAGTGTTTTCTGTCCTCTGCTTTCTGAAAGAATTTGTATGGGTTTGGTGATATTTCTCCTTTACCTATTTCATAGCATTCACTAGTTAAGTCACATGGGACTGGAGTTTTCTGTTCCATATCTTTGATAGATTTATTCCATATCTTTGATAGATTTTTTTCCATATCTTTGATAGATTTAGGGATATTTAGGGTTTTCATTTTCTTCTTGAGTTAGTTTTGAGAATTTGTGTCATTCAAGGAATTTCTTAATTTCATCTAAATTGGCAAATTATTTTCTTGCTTTTCTTTTTTTTAAAAAAATTATTTATTTTAATTGAAAGCTAATTACTTTACAACATTGTAGTGCTTTCTGCCATACATTGACATGAATCAGCCATGGGTGTACATGTGTCCCCCATCCTGAATACCCCTCCCACTTCCCTCCCCATCCCATCTTTCAGCGTCATCCCAGTGCACTGGCCCTGAGTGCCCTGTCTCATGCATCGAACCTGGACTAGTGATATATTTCACATGTGGTAATATACATGTTTCAATGCTATTCTCTTAAATCATTCCACCCTCACCTTCTCCCACAGAGTCCAAAAGTCTGTTCTTTATCTCTGGGTCTCTTTTGCTGTCTCGCATACAGGGTCATCATTCCCATCTTTATAAATTCCATATATATGCATTAATAGACTGTATTACTGTTTTTCTTTTTGACTTACTTCACTCTGTATAATAGGCTCCAGTTTCATTCACCTCATTAGAACTGATTCAGATGCATTCTTTTTAATAGCTGAGTCATATTCCATTGTGTATATGTACCACAGCTTTTTTATCCATTCATCTGCCGACCGATATCCAGGTTGCTTGCATGTCCTGGCCATTGTAAACAGTGCTGCGATGAACATTGGGGTACACATGTCTCATTCAATTCTGGTTTCCTCAAATGTGTATGCCCAGCAGCAGGATTGCTGGGTCATATGGCAGTTCTGTTTTCAGTTTTTTAAGGAATCTCCTCACCATTCTACATAGTGGCTGTATTAGTTTGTATTCCCGCCAACAGTGTAGGAGGGTTCCCTTTTCTCTGCACCCTCTCAAGCACTTATTGTCTGAAGCTTTTTTGATAGCAGCCATTCTGACTGGCATAAGATGGTACCTCATTATGGTTTTGATTTGCATTTCTCTGACAATGAGTGATGTTGAGCATCGCTACATGTGTTTCTAGCCATCTCTATATCTTCTTTGGAAAAATGTCTGTTTAGTTCTTTGGCCCATTTTTTTGATTGGGTCATTTATTCTTCTGGGATTGAGCTGAATGAACTGTTTGTATATTTTTGAGATTAATTCTTTGTCAGTTGCTTTTTTTTTGCTATTATTTTTCCCATTCTGAAGGCTGTCTTTTCACCTTGCTTATAGTTTCTTTGGCTGTGCATAAGCTTTTCAGTGTAATTAGGTCCCATTTTGTTTATTTTTGCTTTCATTTCCATTACTCTGGGGAGTGGGTTATAGAGGATCCTGCTGTGATTTATTTCAGAGAGTGTTCTGCTTATGTTTTCCTCTAGGAGTTTTATAGTTTTTGGTCTTACATTTAGATCTTTAATGCATTTTGAGTTTATTTTTGTGTATAGTGTAGGAAAGTGTTCAGGTTTCATTCTTTTACAAGTGGTTGACCAGTTTTCCCAGCACCACTTGTTAAAGAGATTGTCTTTTCTCCATTGTATATTCTTGCCTCCTTTGTCAAAGATCAGGTGTCCATAGGTGCGTGGATTTATCTCTGGGCTTTCTATTTTGTTCCATTGATCTATATTTCTGTCTTTGTGCCAGTACCATGCTGTCTTGATGACTGTGGTTTTGTAGTAGAGCCTGATGTCAGGCAGGTTGATTCCTCCAGTTCCCTTTTCTCAAGATTGCTTTGGCTATTTGAGATTCTTTGTATTTCCATACAAAATGTGAAATTATTTGTTCTAGCTCTGTGAAAAATACCATTGGTAGCTTGATAGGGATTGCATTGAATCTATAGATTGCTTTGGGTGGTATCCTCATTTTCACTATATTGATTCTTCCAATCCATGAACATGGTATATTTCTCCATCTATTTACGTCCTCTTTGAATTCTTTCACCAGTGTTTTATAGTTTTCTATATATAGGTCTTTATTTATTTTTTCTTTTTTTTTTAATTTTAAAATCTTTAATTCTTACATGCATTCCCAAATATTAGGTAATGTATTCCAAAGTATTTTATTCTTTTTGTTGCAATGGTGAATGGAATTGTTTTCTTAAATTATCTTTCTGTTTTCTCATTATTAGTGTATAGGAATGGAAGGGATTTCAATGTGTTGTTTTTATACCCTGCAACTTTACTATATTCATTGATGAGCTCTAGTAATTTTCTGGTGGAGTCTTCAGGGTTTTCTATGTAGAGGATCGTGTCATCTGCAAACAGTGAAAGTTTGACTTCTTCTTTTCCAGTCTGGATTCTTTTATATTTCTTTTTCTGCTCTGATTGCTGTGGCCAAAACTTCCAAAACTATGTTGAATAGTAGTGGTGTGAGTGGGGACCCTTGTCTTGTTCTTCATATTAGGGGAAATGCTTTCAATTTTTCACCATTGAGGATGATGTTTGCTGTGGTTTTGTCATATATAGCTTTTATTATGTTGAGGTATGTTCCTTCTATTCCTGCTTTCTGGAGGGTTTTAATCATAAATGGATGTTGAATTTTGTTAAAGGCTTTCTCTGCATCTATTGAGATAATCATATGGCTTTTATTTCCCAGTTTGTTAATGTGGTGTATTACATTGATTGATTTGTGGATATTGAATAATCCTTGCATCCCTGGGATAAAGCCCACTTGGTCATGATGTCTGATCTTTTTAATATGTTGTTGGATTCTGGTTGCTAGAATTATGTTAAGGATTTTTGCATCTATGTTCATCAGTGATATTGGCCTGTAGTTTTCTATGTTTGTGGCATGTTTGTCAGGTTTTGGTATTAGGGTGATGGTGGCCTCATAGAATGAGTTTGAAAGTTTACCGTCCTCTGCAATTTCCTGGAAGAGTCTGAGTAGGATAGATGTTAGCTCTTCTCTGAATTTTTGGTAGAATTCAGCTGTGAAGCTGTCTGGACCTGGGCTTTTGTTTGCTGGAAGATTTCTGATTACAGTTTCAATTTCCGTGCTTGTGATGGGTCTGTTAAGATTTTCCATTTCTTCCTGGTTCAGTTTTGGAAAGTTGTACTTTTCTAAGAATTTGTCCATTTCTTCTAAGTTGTCCATTTTATTGGCATATAGTTGCTGATATTAGTCTCCTATGATCCTTTGTATTTCTGTGTTGCCTGTTATGATCTCTCCATTTTCATTTCTAATTTTATTGATTTTATTTTTCTCCCTTTGTTTCTTGATGAGTCTGGCTAATGGTTTGTCAATTTTACTTATCTTCTCAAAGAACCAGCTTCTGGCTTTGTTGATTTTTGCTATAGTCTCATTTGTTTCTTTTGCATTTATTTCTGCCCTAAGTTTTAAGATTTCTTTCCTTCTACTAACCCAGGGGTTCTTCATTTCTTCATTTTCTAGTTGCTTTAGGTGTAGAGTTAGGTTGTTTATTTGACTTTTTTCTTGTTTCTTGAGGTATGCCTGTATTGCTATGACCCTTCCCCTTAGCACTGCTTTTACAGTGTCCCAGAGGTTTTGGGTTGTTATGTTTTCACTTTGATTCATTTCTATGCATGCTTTGATTTATTCTATGATTTGTTGGTTCTTCAGCAGCATGTTGTTTAACCTCCATATGTTGGAATTTTTAATCGTTTTTCTCCTGTCTAATCTTGCTGCATGGTGGTCAGAAAAGATGCTTGGAAAGAATTCAGTTTTTTTGAATTTACCAAGGCTAGATTTATGGCCCAGGATGTGATCTATTCTGGAGAAGGTTCTGTGTATGCTTGAGAAAAAGGTGAAATTCATTGTTTTGGGATGAAATGTCCTATAGATGTCAATTAGGTCTAGGTGGTCTATTGTATCATTTAGTTTGTGTTTCCTTGTTAATTTTCTGTTTAGTTGGTCTATCCATAGGTGTGAGTGGGGTATTAAAGTCTCCCACTATTATTGTGTTATTATTAACTTCCCCTTTCATACTTGTTAGCATTTGTCTTACATATTGCGGTGCTCCGTTGGGATATATATATAATTGTTATATCTTCTCTTTGGATTGATCCTTTGATCATTATGTAGTGTCCTTTGTCTCTTTTACAGCCTTTGTTTTAAAGTTTATTTTATCTGATATGAGTATTGCTACTCCTGCTTTCTTTTGGTCTCTATTCGCAGGGAATATCTTTTTCCAGCCCTTCACTTTCAGTCTGTATGTGTCCCTTGTTTCAAGGTGGGTCTCCTGTAGACAACATATACAGGGGTCTTGTTTTTGTATCCATTCAGCCAGTCTTTGTCTTTTGGTTGGGGCCTTCAACCCATTTATGTTTAAGGGAATTATTGATAAGTATGATCCCGTTGCCATTTACTTTATTGTTTTGGGTTGAGTTTATACACCCTTTCTGTGTTTCCTGTCTAGAGAAGATCCTTTAGCATTTGTTGGAGAGCTGGTTTGGTGGTGCTGAATTCTCTCAGCTTTTGCTTGTCTGTAAACCTTTTGATTTCTCCTTCATATTTGAATGAGATCCTTGCTGGGTACAGTAATCTGGGCTGTAGGTTATTATCTTTCATCATTTTAAGTATGTCCTGCCATTCCCTCCTGGCCTGAAGAGTTTCTATTGAAAGATCAGCTGTTATCCTTATGGGAATTCCCTTGTGTGTTATTTGTTGTTTTTCCCTTGTTGCTTTTAGTATTTGCCCTTTGTGTTTGATCTTTGTTAATTTGATTAATATGTGTCTTGGGGTGTTTCACCTTGGGTTTATTCTGTTTGGGACTCTCTGGGTTTCTTGGACTTGGGTGATTATTTCCTTCCCCATTTTAGGGAAGTTTCAACTATTATCTCTTCAAGTATTTTCTTATGGTCTTTCTTTTTGTCTTCGTCTGGGACTCCTATGATTCGAATGTTGGGGCATTTAACATTGTCCCAGAGGTCTCTGAGATTGTCCTCATTTATTTTAATTCGTTTTTCTTTTTTCCTCTCTGTTTCATGTATTTTTACCATTCTATCTTCTACCTCACTTATCCTGTCTTCTGTCTCCGTTATTCTATTATTTGTTCCCTCCAAAGTGTTTCTGATCTCATTTATTGCATTATTCATTATATAATGACCCTTTTTTTTCTTCTTCTAGGTCCTTGTTAAGCCTTTCTTGCATCTTCTCAATCCTTGTCTCCAGGCTATTTATTTGTAACTCCATTTTGTTTTCAAGACTTTGGATCATTTTCACTATCACTATTTGGGATTCTTTATCAGGTAGATTCCCTATCTCTTCCTCTTTTGTTTGGTTTGGTGAGCATTTATCCTGCTCCTTTACTTGCTGGGTATTTCTCTGCCTCTTCATCCTGTTTGTATTGCTGTGTTTGGGGTGGCTTCTCCGTATTCTGGCAGATTGTGGAGTTCTCTTTATTGTGGAGTTTCCTTGTTGTGGGTGGGATTGGATGGATGGCTTGTCAAGGTTTCCTGGCTAGGGAAGCTTGTGTCCATGTTCTGGTGGGTGGATCTGGATTTCTTCTCTTTGGAGTGCAATGAAGTGTCCAGTAATGAGTTATGAGATGTCAATGGGTTTCAAATGACTTTGGGCAGCCTATATATTGAAGTTCAGGGCTATGTTCCTGTGTTGCTGGAGAATTTGCATGGTATGTCTTGCTCTGGAATTTGTTGGCCCTTGGGTGGTGCTTGGTTTCAGTGTAGGTACAAAAAAGATCTTCAACACCAACATAATCACGATGGTGTGAAAACTCACCTAGAGTTAGATATCCTGGAATGTGAAGTAGAGTGGGCCTTAGAAAGCATCACTATGAACAAAGCTAGTGGAGGTGATGGAATTCCAGTTGAGCTATTTTAAATCCTGAAAGATGATGCTGTGAAAGTGCTGCACTCAATGTGCCAGCAAATTTGGAAAACTCAGCAGTGGCCACAGGACTGGAAAAGGTCATTTTCATTCCAGTCCCAAAGAAAGGCAATGCCAAAGAATGCTCAAACTACTGCACAATTGCACTCATCTCACATGCTAGTAAAGTAATGCTCAAAATTCTCCAAGCCAGGCTTCAGCAATATGTGAACCGTGAACTTCCAGATGTTCAAGCTGGTTGTAGAAAAGGCAGAGGAACCAGAGATCAAATTACCAACCTCTGCTGGATCATGGAAAAAGCAAGAGAGTTCCAGAAGAACATCTGTTGCTGCTTTATTGACTATGCCAAAGCCTTTGACTGTGTGGATCACAATAAACTGTGGAAAACTCTGGAAGAGATGGGAATGCCAGACCACCTGACCTGCCTCTTGAGAAATCTGTATGCAGGTCAGGAAGCAACAGTTAGAACTGGACATGTGCTGGACATGGAACAACAGATTGGTTCCAAATAGGAAAAGGAGTACATCAAGGCTGTATTTTGTCACCCTGCTTATTTAACTTCTATGCAGAGTACATCACGAGAAACGCTGGGCTGGAAGAAGCACAAGCTGGAATCAAGATTGCCGGGAGAAATATCAATAACCTCAGATATGCAGATGACACCACCCTTAGGGCAGAAAGAGGAACTGAAAAGCCTCTTGATGAAAGTAAAAGAAGAGAGTGAAAAAGTTGGCTTAAAGCTCAACATTCAGAAAACGAAGATCATGGCATCTGGTCTCATCCCTTCATGGAAAATAGATGGGGAAACAGTGGAAACAGTGTCAGACTTTATTTTTTGGGGCTCCAAAATCACTGCAGATGGTGACTGCAGCCATGAAATTAAAAGACACTTACTCCTTGGAAGGAAAGTTATGAGCAACCTAGATAGCATATTCAAAAGCAGAGCCATTACTTTGCTGACTAAGGTCCATCTAGACATTACTTTGCCGACTAAGGTCCATTACTTTGCTGACTGTGGTTTTTCCAGTGGTAATGTATGGATGTGAGTGTTGGATTGTGAAGAAAGCTGAATGCCGAAGAATTGGTGCTTTTGAACTGTGGTGTTGGAGAAGACTCTTGAGAGTCCCTTGGACTGCAAGGAGATCCAACCAATCCATTCTGAAGGAGATTAGCCCTGGGATTTCCCTGGAAGGAATGATGCTGAAGCTGAAACTCCAGTACTTTGGCCACCTCATGCGAAGAGTTGACTCATTGGAAAAGACTCTGATGCTGGGAGGGATTGGGGGCAGGGATTGATGCTGGGAGGAGAAGGGGATGACAGAGGATGAGATGGCTTGATGGCATCACTGACTCAATGGACATGAGTCTGAGTGAACTCCGCGAGTTGGTGATGGACAGGGAGGTCTGGCATGCTGTGATTCATGGGATTGCAAGGAGTCGGACACGATTGAGCAACTGAACTGAACTGATGGAGGCGTTTTATGAGCTCCTATTGATTAATGTTCCCTAGAGTCAGGAGTTCTCTGGTGTTCTCAGGATTTGGAGTTATTCCTCCTGCCTCTGGTTTTCAGTCTTGTTCTTACAGTAGCCTCAAGACTTCTCCATCTGTCACTTTCAAGGCAGTTCCCTCTGTTTTAGCTTCTTCTGTTTGCTGGTGTCTTCAGTGTCTCATTTCCGCCCTGACACAAGGAGGTGGTGGTGGACACTTTCGTAGGCTCACTTGTTCAATTGTGCTCTGGGGCGAGAAGAACGCTGTGAACAAATATCACTGGCGTGTGCTTGCAGTGTCTCGGCCACACTGGGTTTTCCCTCACTCACGGCGTGTGTGTTTTCCCTGTCTACACTGCTTAGATTCTAGGTTGCTCTGCCGGGAACTGTCTGAGGCCGGCCTTGAGTTGTGTGCACTTCCCAGGTCTAAGCTGCTCAGGTTCAGGTACTCGGGTACTCCACAAAGGTGCAGACTCGGTTGGGCCTGCGTTTTGTGCCCTTCCCAGGTCCAAGCAGCTCAGGTGACCGACCAAGTGTTTGATGAGCGTGGTCCCTGCGAGTTATCACCTCCCCCGTCCCTGCCACTCAGTTTTCTGGGTGTACAACCGGTTCACCTCCTCAGGCGGATGTCGACCATCCAGAATCCCAAGAAGTCTTGGTTAGCAATCAAGTCTGCTTGCAGTTTGGTAGATGATGCCTCCCTGTGGCCACAATTGCCCCTTTCCGACTCTGGCTGCCCTCTCCTGTCTCTGGCGGGGTATGGGCCAGTCCACAGCCGGCTAGCTCTAGTCAGTCCTTTGTTTTGTGAGTGGGCCTGGCGGTGTCTTAGGTTAGGGCTTTTCACAGGGTAGCTATCCCACAGTCTGGTTTGCTATCACAAGTTAGTTCCCTCAGATTGCTCTTGGGGCATTCAGGCCCAGTTCTTACTCTAAGCAAAGCAGCCGGTGCCTCCCTGCCCAGCCCCCGTTTGCTAGTGGTGGATGCAGGGATCTGCACTGCTTCTCCACCAGGAGTTACCATTGGGCACATAATCTGTGGGTTTTAATTATTAATATTTATTATAAATATTTTATATTAATATTTTATATTAATATTTGTTTTTCCTCCCGGTTATGTTGCCCTCTGAGGTTCCAAGGCTCACCACAGACTCGCCAATGAGAGTGTTTCCTGGTGTTTGGAAACGTCTCTCTTTAAGACCCCCTTCCCAGGACGGATCTCCGTTCCAACCTCTTTTGTCTCTCTTTTTATCTTCTATATTTTTTCCTACCTCCTTTTGAAGACAATGGGCTGCTTTCCTGGGTGCCTGATGTCATCTGCCGGCATTCAGAAGTTGTTTTGTAGAATTTACTCAGTGTTCAAATGTTCTTTTGATGAGTTTGTGGGGAAGAAAGTGGTCTCCCCATCCTATTCCTCTGCCATCTTAGGTCAGCCTGTATCATCATTTTAATATGTTGCTGGATTTTGTTTGTTAGAATTTTGTTGAGGATTTTTGCATCTATGTTCATCAGTGATATTAGCCTGTTGTTTTCTTTTTCTGTGGCATCTTTGTGTGGCTTTGGTATTAGGGTGATGGTGGCATTATAGAATGAATTTGGCAGTTTACATTCCTCTGCAAACTTCTGGAAGAGTTTGAGTAGGATAGGTATTAGCTCTTCTCTAAATTTTTGGTAGAATTCACCTATGGCTTTTGTTTGTTGGAAGAATTTTTATTCCAGTTTTTATTTCCACGCTTCTGATAGGTTTGTTAAGATTTTCTATTTCTCTTTCAGTTTTGGAAGATTATAGTTTTCTGAGAATTTATCCATTTCTTCCAAGTTGTCCATTTTATTGCCATATAGTTGCTGTTAGTAGTCTATTATGATCCTTTATATTTCTGTGCTGTCTGTTGTGATTTCTCCATTTTCATTTCTAATTTTTTTATTTCATTCTTCTCCTTTTTTTCTTGATGAGTCTGGCTAATGGTTTGTCTGTTTTACTTATTTTCTGAAAGAACCAGCGCTTAGTTTTGTTGAGTTTTGCTATAGTCTCCTTTGTTTCTTTTTCATTTATTTCTGCCCTAATATTTATGATTTCTTTCCTTCTACTAACCCTGGAGTTCTTAATTTCTTCTTTTTCTAGTTGCTTTAAGTGTAAAGTTAGGTGATTTATTTGATTTTTCTCTTGTTTCTTGAGGTAAGCTTCTATTGCTATGACCCGTCCCCTTAGCACTGCTTTTACTAATTCCCATAAGTTTTGGGTTGTCATGTTTTCATTTTCATTTGTTCCTATGCATATTTTGATGTCTTCTGTGATTTGTTGGTTATTCAGAAGCATGTTGTCTAGCCTCCATATGTTTGTATGTTTAATAGTTTTTTTCTTTTTTCCTGTAGTTGACATCTAATCTTACTGCATTGTGATCAGAAAAGATGCTGGAAATGATTTCAATTTTTTTGTATTTACCAAGGCTAGATTTATGACCCAGGATGTGATCTATCCTGGAGAAGGTTCCGTGTGCACTTGAGAAAAAGGTGAAATTCATTGTTTTGGGGTGAAATGTCCTATAGATATCAATTAGGTGTAACTAGTCAATTGTATCATTTAAAGCTTGTGTTTCCTTGCTAATTTTCTGTTTGGTTCATCTATCCATAGGTGTGAGTGGGGTATTAACATCATCCACTATTATTGTGTTACTGTTAATTTCCCCTTTCATACTTGTTAGCATTTGCCTTACATATTGTGGTGGTCTTATGTTGGGTGCATATATAATTTTAATTGTTATATCTTCTTCTTGGATTGATCCTTTGATAATTATGTAGTGTCCTTCTTTGTCTCTTTTCATAGCTTTTATTTCAAAGTCTATTTTTTCTGATATGAGTATTGCTACTCCTGCTTTCTTTTGGTCTCCATTTTCCTGAAATGACTTTTTCTCGCCCTTCACTCTCAGTCTGTATGTGTCCCATGGTTTGAGGTGGGTCTCTTGTAGACAGCATATATAGGGGTCTTGTTTTCATATCCATTCAGCCAGTCTTTGTCTTTGGTTGGGGCATTCAACCCATTTACATGTAAGGGAATTATTGATAAGTATGATCCCTTTGCCATTTACTTTGATGTTTTGGGTTTGAATTTATAAACCTTTTCTGTGTTTCCTGTCTAAAGAAGACCCTTTAGCATTTGTTGGAGAGCTGGTTTGGTGGTGCTGAATTCTCTCAGCTTTTGCTTGTCTGTAAAGCTTTGAAGTCTCCTTCATATTTGAATGAGATCCTTGCTGAGTATAGTAATCTGGGTTGTAGGTTTTTCTCTTTCATCACTTTAAGTATATCTTGTAATTCCCTTGTAGCCTGAAGAGTTTCCATTGAAAGGTCAGCTGTTATCCTTATGGGGATCCCCTTGTGTGTTATTTGTTGTTTTTCCCTTGCTGCTTTTAATACTTGCTCTTTGTGTTTATCTTCATTAATTTGATTAATATGTGTCTTGGGGTGTTTCACCTTGGGTTTATCCTGTTTGGGACTCTCTGGGTTTCTTGGACTTGGGTGGCTATTTCCTTCCCATTTTAGGGAAGTTTTCAACATTTTTTCTCCTCAAGTATTTTCTCATGCCCTTTTCTTTTTGTCTTCTTCTTCTGGGACTTCCATGATTCGAATGTTGGGGTGTTTAACATTGTCCCAGAGGTCTCTGAGGTTGTCCTCATTTCTTTTAATTATTTTTTCTTCTTCGCTTCATTTATTCCACCCTTCTCTCTTCCACCTCACTTATCCTATCCTCTGCCTCAGTTATTCTACTGTTGGTTCCCTCCGGATGCTTTTTATCTCAGTTATTGCATTATTCATTATTGATTGACCCTTTTTTTATTTTTGCTAGGTCCTTGTTTAACATTTCTTGCATCTTTGCCATCCATGTCTCTAGTCTATTTATCTGTAACTCCACTTTGTTTTAAAGATTTTGGGTCATCTTTACTATCATTATTCTGAATTCTTTTTCAGGTTGACTCCCTATCTCCTCGTCTTTAGTTTGGTTTGGTGTGCATTTATCATGTTCCTTTACCTGCTGACTATTTCTCTGCCTTTTCATTTTCTTTAGATTGCTGTGTTTGGGGAGGCCTTTCTGTAGGCTGGAAGTTGTGGTTCTTCTTTATTGTGGAGCTTGCTCCCTGTGGGTGGGGTTGGAGAGTGGCTTGTCAAGGTTTCCTGGTTAGGGAAGCTTGCGTCTGTGTTCTGGTGGGTGGAGCTGGATCTTCTCTCTCTGGAGTGCAATAAAGTGTCCAGAAATGAGTTTTGTGGTGTCAGTGGGTCTGGTGTGGCTTTGCGCAGCCAGTATTTTAATGCTCAAGGCCATTTTCCTGCGTTGCTGGAGAATAAGCATGGTTTATCTTGCTCTTGACTGTTGGGTGGAGCTTGGTTTCAGTGTAGGTAGGTATGGAAGCTTTTGGATGAGCTCTTGTCGATTCATGTTCCCTGAAGTCAGGAGTTTTCTGGTGTTCTCAAGTTTTGAATTTAAGCCTCCTGCCTCTGGCTTTCAGTCTTATTCTTACAAGAGCCTCAAGACTTCTCCATCCATACAGCACTGATGATAGAACATCTGGGTTAATGGTGGAATGATTCTCCACAGTGAATGGCACCCAAAGAGTGTCACAGAGTTACATGGAGCAGAGAAGAGGGAGGAGGAAGATAGAGGTGACCAGGAGGAGAGGAGGGGGTGTCAAAAGGAGAGAGAGCAATCTAGCCAGTAAACAATTTCCTATGTGCTCTCCACAGTCTGGAACACCCACAGAGGTTCACAGAGTTACATAGAGAAGAGAAGGGGGAGGGAGGAGATAGAGGTGACCTGGGGGATAAAAGGGAGAGTACAAAGGGGAGAGAGCAATCAAGCCAGTAATCACATCCCTAAGTAAAAATGAGTACTGAAGATTAGATTTGTAAAGGTACAATTTTGATAACAAATATCAAAAAGAAAAATTAAAGTCCTAGAGTAGAGGTTAGACTCTCAAAAATACAAGATTAAAAATATGAAACAACATCAATCACAAAAATTAAAATTATATATATGAAATTTGCATTAAAATAGGGCCTTTTTTGCAAGTTAATAGTAGGTTATAAAAATGAAAATTACAAGAGTAATAAAGAAGTTAATAATAAAAAAATTGTAAAAAATTTAAAAACTGATAATAGTAAAAATATATCTAGGAATTTCTCTGGAGCTCTTGAGGGCAGTGTTGGGTCAGTACAGTTTTAGATAGTTACTTGTTCCAGCATATAGTACTTCTCAAGGTCTATAGGCCCCTTCCAATGCTTAGTCCATGCTAACTACAGGGTTTTAATCTGTTGCATGTGTCATTTCCAGAGCAGTTCCCTATTCATTGTTTATTTTGGCTTTCTCTGTTTGGAAGTGTCTTCAGTGTCTAATTTTCACCTTGACAGAATGGGATGAAGGTGGTGACTTATTTAGGTTTACTTGTTCAGTTGTGTTGTGGGTAGGGAGTTCAGTTCAGTTCATTTCAGTTGCTCAGGCGTGTGCAACTCTTTGCAACCCCATGGACTGCGGCAAGCCAGGCCTCCCTGTCCATCACCAACTCCTGGAGTGTACTCAAACCCATGTCCATTGAGTCGGTGATGCCATCCAACCATCTCTTCCTCTTTTGTCCCCTTCTCCTGCCCGCAATCTTTCCCAGCATCAGGGTCTTTTCAAATGAGTCAGCTCTTCGCATCAGGTGGCCAGAGTATTGGAGTTTCAGCTTCAACATCAGTCCTTCCAACGAACACCCAGGACTGATCTCCTTTTAGGATGGACTGTTTGGACCTCCTTGCAGTCCAAGGGACTCTCAAGAGTCTTCTCCAACACCACAGTCCAAAAGCATCAATTCTCTGGCACCCCTACTCCCAGGGATCTTCCTGAATCATGGATGGAATCCGAGTCTCTTGCATTGGCACATGGGTTCTTTACCACTGTGCCACCAAGAGATGGGCTTACTCTGGTTTACTGAATCTTTACTCAGTGAAGATGCACATTTACTTTCTTTCAATTTTAACACTGTGCCACCTGGCACAGTACTCCAAAGTACTCCAGTACTTTGGCCACTTCATGCGAAGAGTTGATTCATTGGAAAAGTCTTTAATGCTGGGAGGGATTAGGGGCAGGAGGAGAAGGGGACGACAGAGGATAAGATGGTTGGATGGCATCACTGACTCAATGGACATGAATCTGAGTGAACTCCGGGAGTTGGTGATGGACAGGGAGGCCTGGTGTGCTGTGATTCATGGGGTCGCAAAAAGTCGGACACGACTGAGTGACTGAACTGAAATGAACTCCTTCCTCAAAGACTTTTTTCTACATTGCTCTAAAACAAGGTCAGCAGGCCATAAAGTTACAGATCTAGAGTTTGCAAGTTGTTTTATCTTCTGCAAGCTAAGCTTTTTACTTTGGGAAGAATCAGACCTACTGATAACAGGTGTTGGGCAAACTAGAATTCTGGTGGGAGGGCACACTTTTGAGTAGCAGCCACCTACTGTAGACCAATAGCCTTAAAAATAAGTAGAAATGTGAATTTTTAAGTCCGTACTTCTACCCTTTGGAATCTATCTTGAGGAAATTACCAGTCAGGCAAAGACTTATACAGAAGATTTCTGCTGAATCATTAATAGGGAAAAATGGAAACGTATTAAATGCTTAACACTTACATTATAGTACTTCTTTTGTGCATCCAAGTACATGTTTTTGAAGAAATTTTAGAAAGAAAAAAATGCTTAATGTTAAATAAACATAATTCGAGGAAAAATTAATCCTGAACATGCAACAATTACATTATTGTTATATATGCAGTGACAGTCTCTCAGTTGTGTCTGACACTGTGACCCCATGAACTATACAATCCATAGACTTCTCCAGTCCAGAATACTGGAGTGCATAGCCTTTCCCTAATCAGGGGATCTTCCCAATCCAGGGATCGAACACAGGTCTCCCACATTGCAAGCAGATTCTTTTCCAGCTGAGCCATATAAATGCCACTATAAAACTAAGAAAATATTCCAAAATACAGGCAGCAGTTAATGCTGAATAACAAGACATAATACATATTAATTTTGTCCATTTCTTAAATTGTCTTCAATTACACTGTACTACTAGACTATCTGAAGCCCAGAACCTTCCCTTGAAACCAAGGACAAAGGCAAGAAACTGTGGAGGTGCAGTATTTGAAAATATATTAAGACACAGAATGATAGTTCAGCTTTATTTTATGCTACAAGAAATATTGAAACACCCTCCTCCTCTAGCCAGAGGAAAACAACAGGGCCAAGAGTGCCCAAAGGCCAATATAAGCAAACAGTTAGGCCCCCACAATAAATCAGCAGCCAGTGTAGGGATCAATGCCCTGGGGAAGGATGTACTGCCTAGAGTAATCTTAGGCACTCTTTCTTGGCCTAGGATTAGGGATAACCAGGGTCACAAAGTACCCTGTAATTGGTTGGTTGATCCCAACCAACAGGAAAAGCTGCTTGAGACAGGAGATGATAGAAATTCGGAGGTGGCCACCATTTTTAGCCTTCAGCTAGCTAAAAAGGAGGGAAAAAGAAAATCAAATTAAATATGGGAATTGTTCCTCTAATTCTCTCTGCCCCCTCAGCTGGTGACAGGCTCACTGTATATATCTACATCCTTACATTTCACCTTTGAGGGTGGGGGTCTCCAGTTGACTGTTAGAATGACCCCAGACACCTGCCACCCACCCAGGCCCTTTTGCAAACTACCATTGCCAGGATATTGCCATTCATTGTGAGCTCCTTTCTTACTGCCCTGCGGTAGGGCTCAGGGACTGGTGGGCCATCTCTGCCTCCATGGGTGACAGGAAGAGCACTATGTTGGAGGTGGTGACAGTGAGGTTAAGGGACCATCTCATACCAACCTTGCCTGTGCCTCAGGCCTACTGTTCATTTGGAGGCCTGTTTCCTTCTGGCTGTTCTCACTTGTTTCCATTCTCACTCCAAGTCTGCTCCCAGCCCTTCCAGTCCCTCAGGCCATCTCCCCCCTCCATCTCTCCTTGCCACCACTGACCCATAGCCCTGAGGCCAGAACCCCCAGCCATCTTCTTGGTCTCCCTCCCCACAGCCTTTCCTATCCCTAGGCTGACCACTTTCTCTCCATTCCAGTGTCTACAATAGGCCCATTCCTCCCTGGTCCAACCCCTTGCCTCTCTTCAAATAGGATACAAATTGAAAAGGTGGCTTCTTGGTCTTCCGGCCACGGGCGGCACATGGCCACCAAGTCCCTATGCAGCATGTCCACCAGGTCATGGTCCAACATGTCCTTTTGACCCTGGGGCAGTGTACCACCAGGCCCTGGCGCCACACATCCACCTGGTCCTGGGACAGTGGTCCCACCCAGCCCTGGCATGAATTGTCCACCTGGCCAAGGCATGGCATGTCTACCAGGCCCTGCCAAGTCCTGTCTGCCCAAGCTGGGCACGGCATCTCTGCCAGGTCCTGGAGTGTGAGGTACACGTGCCGGCTCTGGGGCTCTAGCTGTGGTTGCACCTGCCTCTCCCATGCCTCCGAGGCCCTGGTGCCATTCAAGGCCATCTGGGTCACCAGGTTCATCCACGCCTCCCTGGCCTTCAGCACCTCCTGCCACACCACCTCCACTGGCACCTGGGTCTGTGGCCTCCAGAACCACTCACTCTGCAGTTCAGCCCACCAAGGCCAGCTGGACTGTCTGAGGGGCTGAGGCACCCAAAGGAAACCATGCCCCTGGGCGGGTGCCAAGAGTGCCTATGCAGTCAGGCCCTGGATGGCCCTCCTAGGTGGTTATGAGCATGTGACTGTTTCCTGCCAAACGTGGAAACACCAAGTGAGCCTCTTCCCCTTACACCTCTGCTGCCATGTTCACGTGAGACCAGCCTACTGACTTCAGCTTCTGGAAGGGAGTCAAGCACCAGGGCCAAGCCAGGTCTGTCCCATTAGTTTCCCACATGTAGCTCAAGTCTGTGTTTTAAGAAAATTAAATGTGCATTACTTTTTAAAAAACACCATCCTTGTACAGAAGGGGGACAAAAAGAAGCAAATGTAGAAAAATATGGGAAACCTATTGAAAATGTGTTCATTTCCCCAGTACCCCTCGACTCCTCCATCCTGCAACACAAAATTAGTGCAGCTCAAGTTTTCATCAAAATTCTGCTGTAACTCAAAAAGCAATATGGGCATGTGGGCATGTGCATGCATATACATGGGGGTGCGCCAGGGCTGGCCCTGGAGTCCTGAGACAAGGGATGTGGAGTGGGCTGTTCCTGCTCACCTGGGGAAGGAAGAGGGGACTACTGTTGGGCCTACTGGGGATGGCATGGGGTAGGGGTGTCTGGGGGTCTGGGCACATAGACTGCAGGGACTCCAGGCTGTGGGCATGCCCCGGGCCCCTCAGAAGCACCAGAGGAACCAGCTAAACTCAAGGGTTGGGAGAAGGGCAATGTTCCCCTGGATGCTGCCCAGTCTCTTGCCCTCTGCTGAAACAACTCTCTTGGCTTTTCCCTCCCCAGGAATAAAGTCTTGAGGCTCTCTGGATGGCTGATGTTGCCGGGGAACCTCAACTGGGGGTGACCCTGTGTCTGCTGGCCTGCTGGGTGCTGGGTCTACTTCTGTGTCTGGTAGGGGGTCAAGTCAACAGGCAATGTACAGCTGGGAGTGACGACAGGGCTGGGGCAGCAATGCCTGGTAGTGGGGTGCATCTACCAGGGACCACTGCTGCCAAAGGAGGTGACTGCATCGGGGTTGTACTTCAGTCTGGCCCCTGATCACCACCCCCTGGCTGGAAAGTCCTCTCGGCCCTCCAAATCCAAGGCCAGCAGCCTTCGCCCACCCCCCTAGTGGGGGAGAGGCACCAGTAATGGCTGACCCTTCCCTGTGGTTGGGGCATCCCTGTCCCACCTTCTCACCCACCTAGTTTCTCTTGATTCTGTCTCTGAGTCAGTTTTAGAGTATGGGTAGACCCAGTCTAATGCCTGTGTCTGTCCCCTGCTCTGTGGCCTAGAGGACCCCAGAAGGGAGCCTGGACACATCTCTCCCTCAGGAGCCCACTGTCAGGTTGGGGGGACATTTGAAAGAATAGTTGTGCTGCATAAGGGGGCTCACGAGAATACAATGGACTAGAGGGTTAATGGCCAAGCCACTTGACCTACCAGGGTCCTCTCTCCTCCCACTCCACATCTATACCTGTGCCTTTCATCCATAATGACAACTAAAACTTGCTATGGTCATTCACTCTTTGAGGTGATTTCCGTGTATTCGTCCATCACATCAGTGTTCAGACAGTATTGCCATATCGGTGTCCTGTCTCCCATAATGCAGATCTCCTCCAAACAAACCACACACAACAACTCTCTCCCCAACACCAGTGGCTAAAAGCCTTGAACATTTTGGTTTCTGTATTTCACAAAACTATGATGAAAACAGTGCTCTCTCAGGCATGGGACTTAAGTTGCATCTGAATTGTGAGATCTCCAAAAGAAAATAATGACAATGAGAAATAATATGTGTGACAAGAGAGTGACAGAAGTATGAAGGAAAGACAGTGTATGATAGAATGAGGTTCTTAGTTTACCACTGTGACAGGTAAATGGTTTTGAGTGAGTGTGACAGAGTGAATGTGTGATTGGGACAGGAATTTAAAAGGACAGAATGTGATGGAAAGAAACTAAGATGCAGATGATAGTGATAGCAGTAGTCAGCCCCCGAGATGATAGATGATAACTTAATGTGTACGGTGAATGGTGCTGCTGGATTCCTAGTCTCCAAAGGGAAATATTTAATTCTGAGACCAAGAGACACAATTTCAGTCACTCAGAGATTTGTGTAGTAGGAATTTTATTAAAGTGATATTGATTGAAAAAGCTTCTGACAGACATCAGAAGGGGGTAGAAAGAGTACCCAGTTTGCTAGTTTAAGCAGAGCATTTTATACTTTTCTGCTAGCTGCTGAGAATAGATTAAAAGGATGCCTTGAGGCTGTGAAAATCAGGTGTTGGTGTGCTGACCTGGCATGGATGGAGCTGGTGTGGTCTTAGTGGTGACCTGAGTGGGGTTGGACCAATACCTTGTGAAGGTTTCCTGGTTGGGAGGATTTTTATTTGTGTTCTGGTGGGTGGAGCTAGATCTTGTCTTTCTGAAGGGCAGTGCCTGGGTCCAGCAGTGTGGTTTGTGGTGTCTATGGGTTCAGTATGGCTTTGGGAAGCCTGTCTGCCAACGTGCAAGGTTGTGCCCCTATTTGGCTGAAGGATAGGAGAAGGGTGTTTAGCACTACAGCTTGCTGGCTTTTGGGTGTGGCTTAGTCTTAGTGTTGAGATGGAGGCCTTTGGGAGGGCACTCGCCTATTAATGTTCTGTGGGGCCGGCAGTTTTCTAGTGATTGGAAGACCTAGAGTCATTAGCCTTCAGCCATTTCCTTCTCCAGGGGATCTTCCCCACCAAGGGACTGAAGTCAGGTCCCTTGCATTGCAAATTCTTTACTGTCTGAGCCCCCATGGAAGCCCCTAGAGAATGCCTAACACAGATTAAATATTCAACAAATACTTGTTAAAAATGAAGAGTATAGTCATGAATAGTAGGGATTGATTATCATGACGATTATTGTTCTTATTTCACAAGTCTTTGCTGTCAGATTATAGCAGGAATGTGTATGGTAGGATGTAGGAACACAGTACACTTTCCAACTGTGTGTTTATCTGAAAGTTTCTACAGTTGATGACAGGTCCTCAATTACCTACTAAAGACAGTGACAGGATTTTGCATTGCTCTCTCTCTCTCTCTCTTTAACCTTCCTTCACTTTCTAATCTACTCATTGTTGTTGAGTAGTGGCTAGGTCATGTCAGCCTCATTGTGAACCTATGGACTGTGGCCCACCAGGCTCCTCTATCCATGAGATTTCCAAGCCTCCCCTCCAAAAAGAAGCCAGGTTTGGGGAAAGAACACATGGGCAGAGACCTCTGAGGACAGAGGGATGGAAAGGCCCACCAGGATGGGATGAGGGTCAGAAAGCTTCAGGTTTACAAGAGGTCTGGGCAGGAACCACAGCTCCCAGGCCTGGCCATGGACACTTCCCAGCACCCCTTCTCCCTGCCATCTGTCTGCCCTGCCCCACATTTGCCAAGAGTGCTGGGGTCTAGACTGTGGTACTTGCTGAACTCTAGACACAGCTATCTGCTTGCCAGTGTGTGGGAGGGGTGGAGTGCTCTTTAAGACTGGTTGAAAGTGAAAGTGAAGTCGCTCAGTCATGTCCGACTCTTTGCGACCCCATGGACTGTAGCCCACTGGGCTCCTCCATCCGTGGGATTCTCCAGGCAAGAATACTGGAGTGGGTTGCCAAGACTGGTTACAACTCTGAAAAGCGGGACTGAAATGCAGGGGTTAATCTGGCTCCAAGGAGCTGAAGGGCCTATATTGCTCCCAGGGCCAGAGGCCAGACCAGAGCTGCTGAAGAAGGAGCCCAGAGGATTTCTTGAAAAACCTCTGAAATTGATTAGGAAGCAGCACTGAAAAGACTACAAACAGAAACCTGATATAAACTGAAGTGTGAAACAAATGTAAGGAATTGTTGTCACTGGTGTTTCATAGAAAGCTGGATTAAATGTGTTCCATAATCAGCACATTTATCACAGAACTTTCAGTTATATTTCCAACACACAGCATCACAACTTCATGGAAGGTATTTTTCATTTTCACAAAAATGAGGGCTGACAATTTGCTGGGAAGGAGGCTTGAGCTGGAATGCCCAGCACCAGGGCACGTGGTGGCTTAGTAGTATTTGTTCCCAAGTCCCTGGATGCCTGGATCCCACTGGGGAGGCTGGTCCAAGCCGGAACAAAGCAGACAGTAAACGTTTAAAAAGGGCTCAATGTGGGGCACCCTGCCAGGCTCTCTCGAACCCACCCTAGTTGGGCAGTGGGACCCAAGCCTGGTTACGCTCCAGGGATGGGTAACAGCCCCAGTCCAGGAGGCCTGGGGGAATAAAGTAGGCACTGGTTTTCTTTCCATCTCTTTAATATCATGCCTGTGCTATGTTTCAGTATGGTCGATTTGCAATGCTGTGACTGTTGTCAGCATACAGCCACCTGATTCAGGTATGATGAATCTATGGGAGATCTATACCCTTTCCCAGATTTTTTTTTCCCTAGGTCAAACAGATGGCTGAGTATCAGGTCCTTCTGGATTATGTATGTGAGATTCAGATTTTGTGTATACAGTGAAAGATTATTTCTGTGGATGCTCACCTAGAGTTACACATTTCTGGGTTAGAGATACAGATTTCTGTGTTTATGTAGAAGGAAGGAAGAAAGGGTCCCTGGAAATTCACCATGGGCATCCTGGAGGTTCAACAGAATGGAGACCTCAGGACCTCATCCTGGAGCTCAAGATGTAGGTGCAGGCCACCACCCTTTTGAAGGAGGAGGTACAGTTCAGTGAGGTGCTGGCAGCCTCCAACCTGGACCCCTCAGTCCTGTCACTCATGTCCCGCAAGTTGGAGGTAGGCTTTGAGGGCTGCAGGTGGGGCTCCGTCCCTGCAGTGCAGACCTTCAGTCAGCCTCGGGGAGGGCCCATCGTGGTTTCCTGGCCAGAGCACCCAGGCCAGCGTGCTCTGTGGTCTCCTGGCTCCAGTGTCTTCAAGGTCTCCCCAGCCCCTTCCTGGCCTTCTAGTCATCCTAGCCCGAGTCCACTCCCTGTTGCAGCTTGGCCTCTTAGCCAAGGCCACAGCTGCCATCTGCCTGGACACTAAGATGAACTGGAAGAGGCCACAGCAGGAGAGGAAGGTCCGTGGTGGCCTGTGTGGTGGATGCTGGGAAGGCTTCCCTGGGAGGCACTTCTTGGCACAGGCTGAGCGTCTGTTCCCTGGTGTTTCCATGGTGGTGTGTGGCATTCCCCTGGGCTGGGCTGTCCCCATCACTGGGCACTGCCAGGAAGAGACAGACGAGGCCTTGGTGCCCAGGAGCCGGAAGGCCAGACAACACCTGGCAGACACCCTGCCTGGAGCCGGGCCTTGTTTCTCTGCCCTCTGACCTGGGAGATGTCACAGAAAGAGTGGGTGATGTGGACAGGGGACTCTGTGTGGTCAGGCCTGGCTCTGGGGTCCTGGCCAGTGGGGTGACCTGAGGCAGCCAGCCCCAAGGCTAGGTCCCCTCAGGGTCTGAGGGTGGATACACACCAGGGCCTCGCTCCGAAGCCTTCCCACGGCAGTCTCTATGTGGATGTCCCCGCAGTGGAGTCAGGCCACACTTCCCTGACACCTTCCTCTCCTCAGTCTTTCTGGAATCGAAGAACAGCACCATAAAGGATCTGTAGTACAAGCTGGCCCAGGTCTGCAAGGTGCTGGATGACGCCACCCCTCCCTAACCCAGGAGCCCCCTGATCTTGAAGTCAGAGTGCTGACACAGTCTGAGGCCATTTATGCCCACCCAGGGTCACTGGGCCTGCGTGTGGCCTGGAGTCTCTGCTGCCACTGCTCAGTGCACATCCTGGCTGGTGTCCTGGGTGACCCTTGTTCTGGCAGCATGCTGCTAGCCTGTCCTCTGGGGCCATTGTCGGAGGCGTGGGGATCTTTCTGGTCTCTCAGGTGAACATCCACATCCTCCAAGCAGGGGCAGGTGGGGCTCTGGCCTTTCTCAACCACTCACAAAGACTTCCTGTGCCGTGCTCTGACTTTGGTATCATCTGTCCTATACCGAGTGTCCCCAGCTCTCTGGCCAAACCCATAGCTCTGTTAGAGCTTGGCCTGTGGGGACACAGATGCATTGTGGCCTGCAGACAGCAGACACCACACAAGTGTGACTCAGACAAGAACCCTGGGTCTTGGAGCCCCAGGTTAGGGCAGTGCCGTCATGGGCCCTCGCTCTCTGGTGACCAAATCTCCCGGGCTTCCCTGCCCATCAGGCCCTCCCTGGTGCTCTGAGAACCCCCATATGTCCTGACACAAAATTAGGGCCATGAACTGGGTGCATGTGCCTCTCGGGAGAACTTCCATAACCCACATCTGATTGTCGGGAGGGCTGAACCCCAGAGAAGCAGGGGGGCTGAGGCTCAGCCCCTGAGTTCTCCTGGAGCCCGGACCTCGCTCCCCTTTCCTCTCAGCTCCAAGCACTTTGTCTTGACTGTGTTGGGGACAAGGGGTCCCTCTGAGCTTTCTTCCTGAGTCAGACCAGGCTCTCAGCATGTAACGTGCTCTGCTCTTGAAAGGTTTACCACCACCTTGTGAAATGTGCCCTTTCAAAAAGAGCAGGGGGACAGAGATCCTGCCTGCATGGGTCCTGCCAGCACTGTTACCCAGATCTCAGCTTTTCTTGTAAGGGGGAATGGAATAGATGGCGACAGACATGGCAGAAAGGGTGATCCCCAGGAAGGCAGGGATGGTGGGCCTGAGTAACAAATGCCCAAGGGGACCAGGAACTCTGAGTGCATCCCCTCTTCAACCTCCGCAGGCATAAATCAGGGACATTACCTGAGGTCCCACACATGAAGTGGCTGGGTAGCCCCCTGAGAAGTTCTTAGACTCGGGCCAAACTTCTTCTGGACAGTAGGGACACCACTGGCTACCATCCAGCTGAGCTGGGTAGTGTCTGTCACCTACTCACCTGGACCCGCACTCCTGAGGGTGGAGACTCAGTGACTTTGATCCACTTGGCTTCAAAGGGTGGCTCTTTCCACGAGGTCTTTCTTTGATGGATATTGTCTTGAGGACACCAATCACCGAGGTGTGTCCTGCTTACTTTAATTATCCCCTGGTGCATCATGTGCTCTAAAAAGCTTTACATGCCTCTTTATACCACTAACCGCTGGGCAAACACTCTTCTTAAGGCGGGGACATTAAGAAGATGGGTGACTGCAGCCTTGTGGTCACTCTTACCTGTCACAGACCTCTCAGAGGCCATCCACTGGGTGAGTGCAGAATAATGGTCGCTTTGGTGTGTCATAGACCTCTCAGAGGCTGTCTGCTGTGGGAATGCAGGCTTGTGGTTACTCTTGTCTGTCAAAGATCTCTCACAGGCTGTCCATTGGGTGAATGCAGAATAATGGTAGCTTTGGTGTGTCATTGACCTCTCAGAGGCCATGTGCTGGGTGAATGCAGGCTCATTTATTTCATTCAGTCTTAGTCTATTTAACATGCACTAGGAATCCCTGGTTAAAAATACATCTTCAGCCAGACTCCTCACACCCTCACTCCCATGCATCTTCAGCCAGCCCACTCTCCCCTCATGTCTGGCAATGAACTGACCTCTGAGGGGACTCCCCACTGCTGTCTCTTCCCAAAAATGAAC
Organism: Capra hircus; assembly: GCF_001704415.2. Taxonomy (NCBI): domain Eukaryota; kingdom Metazoa; phylum Chordata; class Mammalia; order Artiodactyla; family Bovidae; genus Capra; species Capra hircus. The sequence continues at coordinate 78,127 of NW_017189818.1, read as the reverse complement.
CGAATCATCATCTTGGCACAAAGAATATACTGCTTGCAGTCGAATGCTGCATGGTTGTTCTGTGTCATCCAGGAAGACCCCTGGGACCTGCACATGGACACAGGTGCTGAGGATTTGGTGTTCTGTCCAGCCTCCTTCCTCTCCCTCTGTGTTTCCTCCCACGACCACTGGCATCGCCTTTCTCGTCTCTGGGGCTGCAGCACTGGCTGCTCCCCTGCGTGAAATCCTTTCCCAGAGGTGTTATCTCTACAGAGATCCTGCTTCACCATCCTGCGACACACCCCACCCTCTGCTCACGCTAATCTGAGGCACTTTTCCTGCACCGGTTGCTCAGAGCACCAGCCCCTGTCTGGTATGAAGCCAATGCTGCCCCAAGGCAGTGGTTCTGTCTGTTTCAGTGCATGGGGCCCTGTCTGGCACAGAGTATGAACTCACATGACAACAAGCTGAAACAGTAACTGAATGCAAATCACTGTATGCATGTCACTTAGAAATGTGGAGTAAATGAGGGAGAAACAGGTAAAGGTGAGAGTGCTGGTAGGTGCTAGAAAACTTACTTTTAGCTTCTAAGACTTTCAGCAGAAGGTGATGTTACAGATTTTTTGCATGAAATATTGAAAATTAGAACTAACATTTTAATATAAATATTTTTCACAACAGTCATATGAAATGAATCAAATTCTGAGGCATTTTAATTGCAACTTGAGTGACTTTACACTGGATTGTACTATGCTTCAGAATCGGACCTGGGAAGCTCCCCAGGATGGGATGGGGTGCTGGAAGAGGGGTGACACTCTACTCTCCCGGCCGCGAGCATGCTCTTCCCCCTGCTTTCACACCTGATGCCAAGTTTCTCGCCATACTCGTCCCCATACCAGACCAGCAGCTCACAGCCAGGCCTGACCACCTGGCAGGTTCTGTAGAAGATCTGCCCATGATACTGGAAGGCCACCAGGTTCTGCTCCTCATAGTGTCGGGCACAGTTCACATACCTGGGGTTGAGGCCAGGAAAGGGAAAGAAACCACAGGTGATGAGTCCCCTCCACTGTCAGACCATGCCCAGCTCCTTGCATTCAGGGTCTGAGGCCACCATGGCTCCCACTGCCCCTCATGGGGACCGTCTGTTCACACCTTTGACGATGGCATGTGAATTCCTATTTCCAAATCCTATTTCTCATCCTCTTCCTGGATGGAATGCTTTCCTCTCCTTGCCTAATTAGCCATTGTACAGAGCCCAGTTCCAGACTTGTTTCCACCTGGACTGTCTGTAAGACTGGTGACCTCCAGCTCCTCTAAACTCTGAATTAAGTTCTCTTTCATTTCATAGGACTGGGTGCTCTTAGGCTAGCATGCATCCCTCAGCACTCACCCCAACCTGCCTTTTCTCCTGAGGCTTTTCTCCAATCTCCCCATGTGTATCCAGGGTCCTATTCACTTGCCCACCCCCTCCCATGGAAACTTGTAGAGTGCTCTGACATAGCTTGAGACAGACAACAGTAATAGTTTATTCACTTTCTGTCTGCACTGATGAAAGGAGAGGCCCTCAGAGAAGGGGCATACTCATGGCCATTCTGCCCCACATTCCTCCCCAGGCCTCAGGGCCCACTTCTCACTGGAACCGAGCCTAGGGAGGTTATTGCCCACATGGACTCAAGGTCTCCTATTTTAGGTTATCCTGGTGCTGTGCAGTCATTCAAAAATAGAAAAATTAATGATACTATTCCTAAAATCAACTGGTTCATGCCTGTCTTCAGTATGTTCTCCAAAAGGACATGGGTTGTGTGATCTGCTTCAGTAATGAAGTTCACTGTCTAAACTGGGACATAAGGTGCTTGGTAAATGTTAATTAAGTGAGTTAAAGTGTCCCTGGTGAATCTAGACTCCTCAAGTTGTTTTCAAGTACCTCAGTTTTGTTGAGCATATAGACTTATATTTTGAGGGCACATGCTATATTTTTCTTCCTTTCTTTCTAACGTATTTTGAAATGAAAGAGCATGATATGGAGGGAAAAGAGGAAATATGTGAAAGCTATTGAGGGAGACGGGTTGAGAAGGAAAGGGGTGTAGGCTTGAGGGAGGAGCAATGTCTACAAACTCCAGGCTCACTGCACTCACCTCATCCAGTTGGCTAAAGAAGTGTCCTTTCCATCCACATACTCATAGCTCTTTCTCCCTTTGGTGATCTGAGTGTCAGAAAAGAGATACAAGCTTTCATCTTTTTTTTTGTGGAAGTACTAGAAGAAAATTTTCCCTCTGCTGTCATTCTGCTCTTCAGCTTGCATGGATTCAGCTGCCAGTCAGACTACATGGTAAGGTCCTTAATCATAATTTTAAGTCTGAGTCTATTGGCACATTGAAGGCAAGGGCTCTACAAGAAAGAAGTCACTTCTGTATGCCTGTACCACTGTCTCTCATCTCTCTTCTGATCTTTAGATAGAAGTCATGTGTTCATGTAGTCCAGTAGTCATGTATGGATGTGAGAGTTGGACTATCCAGAAAGCTGAGTACTGAAGAATCCATGATTTTGAAATGTGGTGTTGGAGAAGACTCTTGAGAATCCTTTGGACTGCAAGGAAATCCAATCAGTCCATCCTAAAGGTGATCAGTGCTGGGTGTTCATTGGAAAGACTGATGTTGAAGCTGAAACTCCAATACTTTGGCCACCTGATGTGAAGAGCTGACTCATTTGAAAAGACCCTGATGCTGGGAAAGATTGAGGGCAGGAGGAGAAGGGGACGACAGAGGATGAGATTGTTGGATTGCATCACTGACTCAATGGACATGGGTTTGGGTAGACTTCGGCAGTTGGTGATGGACAGGGAGGGCTGGTGTGCTGTGGTTCATGGGGTCGCAAAGAGTCGGACACAACTAGCAATTGAACTGAACTGAATCTGTGTTCATGCACAGTGCACACAGTACACAGGGCTGACTGTATCACTGCCGACCATATCATCACCATCTGCAACCTTGTATGTAGATATGAAGTACCCCTCCCAACACACACAAGCGATTAGTGGCCAGAGGCCAGAGAAAGAGGGTTATTTCTCACCAGCCAGGAGTATCCACTGTTGACGGCCTCTTTGTCATCTGTGATTTGGCCCTCGTAGGGGCCAAAGTGCAGGCCCAGAGGCAGATGAGATGCCTCGTTCCACACTCCAAGCCCAGCCTCAGGGATGCCCGACAGTCTGATACTTAACCCAGGGGGCAGAGTGAGGGCTGAGCGGTTGGCATGTCCCTTTTCCACTGCAGAGTCCTTTACAAAGGTTGGGGGCCCATGGGCATCACAGCTGTTAATGAAGAAGTTCTGACACTCCTGACAATCTGGAGGTGAGAGCAACAGGGATGAGGGGAGGTATAGTGATGTTGGTGGTTGTAAAGACCTTCAGAAAGAACTGGGGAACTCATGGCATTTGGCCTCGATCCTGTACCCCAAGACATAGAGGAAGGGGATGATAGGGGAACCAAATGGTGAAGTGAAGTTATTGTATCAAGGCCTCATAACCCCTTCATGAGTGGGCCAGTGGGGTCACTCACAGAGGTAGTCATCATCCTGGGGCTCGCTGACCTCTTGGTACACATGGCCCTTTCTTTCTCGCAGACTGTACCTCTTCATGTCAGTCTCCTTTCTTCCAAGTTCTAAGATGGAGAACAGAAGCTAAGCAAGGATGGTGGGGTCTGGAGAGCTAGTCACTGTTTTATCAGAAACTGTGAGATCTCATACTTGTCCATCTATACACTTTGTCAAAACATTTTCTTTCCATTTATTTTCAAACTTTTACTTTTGTATTTTATTGTTTTCATGTTACATTATTTATTTATTGGCCATGCTGCATGGCCTGTAGGATCTTAGTTCCCTGACTAGGAATGGAACCCACACCTTCTGCAGTGGAAGCATGGAGTCTTAGCCACTTAACCACTAGAAAGTCCCTTCTCTATACTTTGTTCTGCCTTTATCTAGTGGTTCAGGATACCGAGATTCCACAGATGCCCAGTTTAGTGTTAGCGTCCTGCACTTCCTGTTAGTAGGTTTTACTTCCCAACCTTCTTACTTAGGAAATGGTTCACTGACACATCTATTCAGAAAATAAATGTTTAAGGGCACATGACACATAAGGCATTGAGCAGAGATCTGGGCATAAACACTAATAAAGCATGGTCCCTATTATCACAGCTGGATTTATTGATCTACTTGTATGTGTGAGCAGTATTGCATTTAATGTAATGCTTTCAAACACTGTATGAGTTAGGTATCCTTATGTTCACTTTACAGATGAACAATCAGGACCTCAGAAAATGTATAAGATTTTCCTCAGGTCCCAGTGCTAACTTCATGTCTCAGATACGTCCACCTTAAACCCACACCTACCTAAAGTCCACACCACACACCTACGCCATACTTGTTACCTTTTCTACAGGAATTAGAGGAACCAATTAGAGCAACTCCCCAAATTTTCTCTTACCGACTTTTTGTCTGGAGTGCTGTCCAGGGGTCCTTGTTTCTCGGTGAGGGTTCACTGGTTCCTGAGCCCACTTGGAGCCACTTTTCTTCAGCAATTTTGCTGCTCCTGGCAATTTCTTCAAACTGGACGCCTTACTTAATGGTCCCCTGGACTTTCCCTTACATGTGAGTAAAAGAGAATATGTATTTCTTTAGTTCTTTAGGACTGTATGAAGTGTTTTCACATGCATGACTTTAGTTAATACTTTTAAAATTATTGGAAATACCCGATGGAGGGGAAGTCTGAACACTGGAGTGTAAAACAAGGACCTAAGTGGATACTGAATCAAAACTAGAATTCATATCTTAAGGTTCTTCTCCTTCAACATTCTGCATAACAGTTAAGAGCAAGGCAGGGAGAATAGTTGGAGGTCAGGGAAAGAAGAGGGTAAGGGCTCATAAGGAAATCCAGGGTTTTTCTATTAATTAGTGGATGTTTGATGGTCGAGGAAGTATGAAAAATTACAGAGGGGACAAAACACATCTGGAAAGTATGGTGACAAAGCAGTGAGATTGAGAAGAGAAAAGACAACTGGCAGAAGGACATTTAGACAATAAAGAAGATGAACTGAACGTTGCAGGTTGCTATGTCCTAGAAACAATGTTCGAATTAAAGTAGCTGGTCTCATCAATTCAGCTTGAAGAAGGCTGTACGACTAGCTGGTTCTCCTCAATTTCCTGATCCATAAATAGGTATACATTCTAATTCTAAATGTTACAGTGGACATGAAATTTAATAACATTCAACAAATCGTTGTGTGAGCTATTTAATACAGTATGCATGTCAGCGTACACCCTTGCCATCAATATATTCTCTCAACTGCCTGTATAATTGAAGTCTAGCTCACAAATACTATCTTCAGCATTCCTTGAATTCTTATTCCTAGATGAATGTTTAAATGTGGAGTCACTCATTCACAAAACATTCAGGGGGCCCTCAGGGGCTTTGAGCAGAGCTTGGACTTCTGAGAATTAACAGGTATGGGCTAGGCTCTCAAAGCTCACAACACAGGGGCAGGCTAAACAAGTGATTCCAAACAGGATAGTTGCCTAATCAGAGCTCAGAGGAAGGGCTTGTTACTTCCTTCTACAAGAATGAGCATTTGAAATCATGTGCAGATGAGTTTCTACTCAAAAGTAAGTAACCTATGTGAAGTCCTTCAGTTCTTTTCTTTTTCTTGCCAGCGACTTAGCAGTTTATCATTATTATTATTTTCCTTTACAATACTGTATTGCTTTTGACATACATTGACATGAATCTGCCACGGGTGTAGATATGGTCCTAAACCTGAACCCCCCTCCCAATCACATCTCTCTGGGTCATACCAGTGCACCAGCCCGGGCACCCTGTATCATGCATCAAACCTGGATTGACAATTCGTTTCACATATGATAATATACATGTTTCAATGCCACTCTTTCACCCTCACCCTCTCCCACAGAGTCCAAAAGACTGTTCTATACATCTGTGTCTCTTTTGCTGTCTCGCATACAGGGTTATGGTTACCATCTTTCTAAATTCCATATATATGTGTTAGTATACTGTATTGGTGTTTTTCATTCTGGCTTACTTCATTCTGTATAATATGCTCCAGTTTCATCCACCTCATTAGAACAGATTCAAATGTATTCTTTTTAATGGCTGAAGAATATTCCATTTTGTATATGTACCACGGCTTTCTTGTCCATTTGTCTGCTGATGGACATCTAGGTTGCTTCCATGTCCTGGCTATTATAAACAGTGCTGTGACGAACACTGGGGTACACGTGTCTTTTTCAATTCTGGTTTCCTTGGTGTGTATGCCCAGCAGTGGGATAGCTGGGTCATATAGCAGTTCTGTTTCTAGTTTTTTAAGGAATCTCCACACTGTTCTCCAGAGTGGCTGTACTAGTTTGCATTCCCACCAACAGTGTAAGAGGGTTCCCTTTTCTCCACACCCTCTCCAGCATTTATTGCTTGTAGACTTTTGGATCGCAGCCATTCTGACTGGCAGTAATGGTACCTCAAGGTGGTCTTGATTTGCATTTCTCTGATAATGAGTGATGTTGAGCATCTTTTCATGTGTTTGTTAGCCATCTGTATGTCTTCTTTGGAGAAATGTCTGTTTAGTTCTTTGGCCCATTTTTTGATTGGGTCGATTAATTTTCTGGAATTGAGCTGCATGAGTTGCTTGCATATTTGTGAGATTAATTCTTTGTCAGTTGCTTCATTTGCTATTATTTTTTCCCATTCTGAAGGTTGTCTTTTCACCTTGCTTATAGTTTCCTTTGTTGAGCAGAAGTTTTCAATCTTAACTAGGTCCCATTTGTTTATTTTTGCTTTTATTTCCAATATTGTGAGAGGTGGGTCATAGAGGATCCTGCTGTGATTTATGTCGGAGAGTGTTTTGCCTATGTTCTCCTCTGGGAGTTTTATAGTTTCTGGTCTTATGTTTAGATCTTTAATCCATTTTGAGTTTATTTTTGTGTATAGTGTTAGAAAGTGTTCTAGTTTCATTCCTTTTTTTTCTTTAGGTTTTTTAAAAATTTTTATTTTTACTTTATTTTGCTTTACAATACTGTATTGGTTTTGCCATACATTGACATGAATTAGCCACGGGTGTACATGAGTTCCCAATCCTGAACCCCCCTCCCACCTCCCACCCCATATCATCTCTCTGGATCATCCCCATGCACCAGCCCCAAGCATCCTGTATCCTGTATCAAACATAGACTGGTGATTCATTTCTTACATGATAGTATACACGTTTCAATGCCATTCTCCCAAATCATCCCACCCTCGCCCTCTCCCACAGAGTCCAAAAGTCCATTCGAAACATCTGTGTCTCTTTTGCTGTCTCACATACAGGGTTATCATTACCATCTTTCTAAATTCCATATATATGTGTTAGTATACTGTATTGGTGTTTTTCGTTCTGGCTTACTTCACTCTGTATAATTTGCTCCAGTTTCATCCACCTCATTAGAACTGATTCAAATGTATTCTTTTTAACGGCTGAGTAATAATCCATTGTGTATATGTACCACAGCTTTCTTATCCATTCATCTGCTGATGGACATCTAGGTTGTTTCCATGTCCTGGCTATTATAAACAGTGCTGCGATGAACACTGGGGTACACGTGTTTCTTTCAATTCTGGTTTCCTCGGTGTGTATGCCCAGCAGTGGGATTGCTGGGTCATATGGCAGTTCTATTTTCAGTTTTTTAAGGAATCTCCACACTGTTCTCCATAGTGGCTGTACTAGTTTGCATTCCCACCAACAGTGTAGGAGGGTTCCCTTTTCTCCACACCCTCTCCAGCATTTATTGCTTGTAGACTTTTGGATCGCTGCCATTCTGACTGGTGTGAAGTGGTACCTCACTGTGGTTTTGATTTGCATTTCTCAGATAATGAGTGATGTTGAGCATCTTTTCATGTGTTTGTTAGCCATCCGTATGTCTTCTTTGGAGAAATGTCTATTTAGTTCTTTGGCCCATTTTTTGATTGGGTCATTTATTTTTCTGGAATTGAGTTGCATAAGTTGCTTGTATATTTTTGAGATTAGTTGTTTGTCAGTTGCTTCATTTGCTATTATTTTCTCCCATTCTGAAGGCTGTCTTTTCACCTTGCTTATAGTTTCCTTTGTTGTGCAGAAGCTTTTAATTTTAATTAGATCCCATTTGTTTATTTTTGCTTTTATTTCCCATATTCGGGGAGGTGGATCATAGAGGATCCTGCTGTGATTTATGTCGGAGAGTGTTTTGCCTATGTTCTCCTCTAGGAGTTTTATAGTTTCTGGTCTTACGTTTAGATCTTTAATGCATTTTGAGTTTATTTTTGTGTATGGTGTTAGAAAGTGATCTAGTTTCATTTTTTTACAAGTGGTTGACCAGTTTTCCCAGCACTACTTGTTAAAGAGATTGTCTTTTCTCCATTGTATATTCTTGCCTCCTTTGTCAAAGATCAGGTGTCCATAGGTGCGTGGATGTATCTCTGGGCTTTCTATTTTGTTCCATTGATCTATATTTCTGTCTTTGTGCCAGTACCATACTGTCTTTTTTTTTTTAACTTTTATTTTTACTTTATTTTACTTTACAATACTGTATTGGTTTTGCCATACATTGACATGAATCCACCATGGGTGTACATGCGTTCCCAAACATGAACCCCCCTCCCACCTCCCTCCCCATAACATCTCGCTGGGTCATCACCGTGCACCAGCCCCAAGCATGCTGTATCCTGTGTCGGACATAGACTGGCGATTCGATTCTTACATGATAGTATACATGTTACAATGCCATTCTCCCAAATCATCCCACCCTCTCCCTCTCCCTCTGAGTCCAAAAGTCCGTTATACACATCTGTGTCTTTTTTGCTGTTTTGCATACAGGGTCATCATTGCCATCTTTCTAAATTCCATATATATGTGTTAGTATACTGTATTGGTGTTTTTCTTTCTGGCTTACTTCACTCTGTATAATCGGCTCCAGTTTCATCCATCTCATCAGAACTGATTCAAATGTATTCTTTTTAACGGCTGAGTAATACTCCATTGTGTATATGTACCACAGCTTTCTTATCCATTCCTCTGCTGATGGACATCTAGGTTGTTTCCATGTCCTGGCTATTATAAACAGTGCTGCAATGAACATTGGGGTACATGTGTCTCTTTCAATTCTGGTTTCCTCGGTGTGTATGCCCAGCAGCGGGATTGACCAGTTTTCCCAGCACCACTTGTTAAAGAGATTGTCTTTACTCCATTGTATATTCTTGCCTCCTTTGTCAAAGATCAGGTGTCCATAGGTGCATGGATTTATCTCTGGGCTTTCTATTTTGTTCCATTGATCTATATTTCTGTCTTTGTGCCAGTACCATATTGTCTTGATGACTGTGGCTTTGTAGTAGAGCCTGAAGTCAGGCAGGTTGATTCCTCCAGTTCCCTTTTCTCAAGATTGCTTTGGCTGTTCGAGGTTCTTTGTACTTTCATACAAATTGTGAAATTATTTGTTCTAGCTCTGTGAAAAATACCGTTGGTAGGTTGATAGGGACTGCATTGAATCTATAGATTGCTTTGGGTAGTATACTCATTTTCACTATATTGATCTTCCAATCCATGAACAAGGTATATTTCTCCATCTATTTGTGTACTCTTTGACTTGTTTCACTAGTGTTTTATAGTTTTCTATATATAGGTCTTTAGTTTCTTTAGGTAAATATATTCTGAAGTATTTTATACTTTTCATTGCAATGGTGAATGGAATTGTTTCCTTAATTTCTGTTTCTATTTTCTCATTGTTAGTGTATACGAAGGTTAGAGACTTCTATGTGTTGATTTTATATTCTGCAACATTACTATATTCATTGATTAGCTCTATTAATTTTCTGGTGGAGTTTTTGGGGTTTTCTATGTAGATGATCATGTCATCTGCAAACAGTGAGTTTGACTTCTTTTCCAATCTGGATTCATTTCTTTTTCTGCTCTGATTGTTGTGGCCAAAACTTCCAAAACTCTGTTGAACAGTAGTGGTGAAAGTGGGCACCCTTGTCTTGTTCCTGACTTTAGGGGAAATGCTTTCAATTTTTCACCATTGAGGATAATGTTTGCTGTGGGTTTGTCATATATAGCTTTTATTATGTTGAGGAATGTTCCTTCTATTCCTGATTTCTGGAAGGTTTTTATCAGAAATGGATGTTGAATTTTGTCAAAGGCTTTCTCTGCATCTATTGAGATAATCACATGGTTTTTATTTGTCAATTTGTTAATGTGATATATTACCTTGATTATTTGCGGGTATTGAAGAATCACTGCATCCCTGGGATAAAGCCCACTTGGTCATAATGTATGATATTTTTAATGTATTGTTGGGTTCTGTTTGGTAGAATTTTGTTAAGGATTTTTGCATCTATGTTCATCAGTGATATTGGCCTGTAGTTTTCTTTTTTTATGGCATCTCTGTCTGGTTTGGCTATTAGGGTGATGGTGGGCTCATAGAATGAGTTTGAAAGTTTACCGTCCTCTGCAATTTCCTGGAAGAGTCTGAGTAGGATAGATGTTAGCTCTTCTCTGAATTTTTGGTAGAATTCAGCTGTGAAGCCATCTGGACCTGGGCTTTTGTTTGCTGGAAGATTTCTGATTACAGTTTCACTTTTCGTGCTTGTGATGAGTCTGTTAAGATTTTCTATTTCTTCCTGGTTCAGTTTTGGAAAGTTGTACTTTTCTAAGAATTTGTCCATTTCTTCTAAGTTGTCCATTTTATTGGCATATAGTTGCTGATATTAGTCTCCTATGATCCTTTGTATTTCTGTGTTGCCTGTTGTGATCTCTCCATTTTCATTTCTAATTTTATTGATTTTATTTTTCTCCCTTTGTTTCTTGATGAGTCTGGCTAATGGTTTGTCAATTTTACTTATCTTCTCAAAGAACCAGCTTCTGGCTTTGCTGATTTTTGCTATGGTCTCATTTGTTTCTTTTGCATTTATTTCTGCCCTAAGTTTTAAGATTTCTTTCCTTCTACTAACCCAGGGGTTCTTCATTTCTTCATTTTCTAGTTGCTTTAGGTGTAGAGTTAGGTTGTTTATTTGACCTTTTTCTTGTTTCTTGAGGTATGGCTGTATTGCTATGACCCTTCCCCTTAGCACTGCTTTTACAGTGTCCCAGAGGTTTTGGGTTGTTATGTTTTCACTTTGATTCATTTCTATGCATGCTTTGATTTATTCTATGATTTGTTGGTTCTTCAGCAGCATGTTGTTTAACCTCCATATGTCGGGATTTTTAATCGTTTTTCTCCCGTAATTGAGATCTAATCTTACTGCACTATGGTAAGACAAGATGGTTGGAATGATTTCAGTTTTTTTGAATTTACCAAGGCTAGATTTATGGCCCAGGATGTGATCCATCTTGGAGAAGTATCCATGTGCACTTGAGAAAAAGGTAAAATTCATTGTTTGGGAGTGGAATGTACTATAGATATCTATTAGGTCCTACTGGGCCATTGTTTCATTTAAAGTTTGTGTTTCCTTGCTAATTTTCTGTTTAGTTGATCTATCCATAGGTGTGGGTGGGGTATTAAAGTCTCCCACTGTTATTGTGTTATTGTTAATTTGCCCTTTCATACTTCTTAGCATTTGTCTTACATACTGTGGTGCTCCTATGTTGGGTGCATATATATTTATAATTGTTATATCTTCTTCTTGGATTGATCCTTTGATCATTATGTAGTGTCCTTCTTTGTCTCTTCTCACAGCCTTTATTTTAAAATTTATTTTATCTGATATGAGTATTGCCACTCCTGCTTTCTTTTGGTCTCTATTTGCATGGAATATATTATTTCAGCCCTTCACTTTCAGTCTGTATGTGTCCCTTGTTTCGAAGTGGGTCTCTTGCTAACAATGTATATAGGGGTCTTGTTTTTGTATCCATTCAGCCAGTCTTTGTCTTTTGGTTGGGGCATTCAACCCATTTATGTTTAAGGGAATTATTGATAAGTATGATCCCGTTGCCATTTACTTTATTGTTTTGGGTTGAGTTTATACACCCTTTCTGTGTTTCCTGTCTAGAGAAGATCCTTTAGCATTTGTTGGAGAGCTGGTTTGGTGGTGCTGAATTCTCTCAGCTTTTGCTTGTCTGTAAACCTTTTGATTTCTCCTTCATATTTGAATGAGATCCTTGCTGGATACAGTAATCTGGGCTGTAGGTTATTTTGTTTCTTCACTTTAAGTATGTCCTGCCATTCTCTCCTGGCCTGAAGAGTTTCTATCAAAAGATCAGCTGTTATCCTTATGGGAATCCCCTTGTGTGTTATTTGTTATTTTTCTGTTGCTGCTTTTAATATTTGTTCTTTGTGTTTGATCTTTGTTAATTTGATTAATATGTGTCTTGGGGTGTTTCACCTTGGGTTTATCCTGTTTGGGACTCTCTGGGTTTCTTGGACTTTGATGACTATTTCCTTCCCCATTTTATGGAAGTTTTCAACTATTATCTCCTCAAATATTTTCTCAAGGTCTTTCTTTTTATCTTCTTCTTCTGGAGCTTCTATGATTCAAATGTTGGGGCATTTAACATTGTCCCAGAGGTCTCTGAGATTGTCCTCATTTCTTTTAATTCATTTTTCTTTTTTCCTCTCTGATTCACTTATTCCTACCATTCTATCTTCTACCTCACTTATCCTATCTTCTTCCTCTGTTATTCTACTGGTGGTTCCCTCCAGAGTGTTTTTGGTCTCATTTATTGCATTATACATTATATATTGACTCTTTTTTATTTCTTCTAGGTCATTGTTAAACCTTTCTTGCATCTTCTCAAAACTTGCCTCCAGGCTATTTATCTGTAACTCCATTTTATTTTCAAGATTTTGGATCATTTTCACTATCATTATTCGGAATTCTTTATCAGGTAGCTTCCCTATTTCTTCCTCTTTCGTTTGGTTTGGTGGGCATGTATCCTGTTCCTTTACCTGCTGGGCATTTCTCTGCCTTTTCATCTTGTTTATATTGCTGTGTTTGGGTTGGCCTTTCCCTATTCTGGCAGTTTTTGATTTCTCTTTATTGTGGTGGTTCCTTGCTGTTGGTGGGGTTGAATGGTTGCCTTGTCAATGTTTCCTGGCTAGGGAAGCTTGTGTCAGTATTCTGGTGGGTGGAGCTGGATTTCGTCTCTCTGGAGTGCAGTGAAGTGTCCAGTAATGAGTTTTGAGATGTCAGTGGTTTGTTGTGACTTTGGACAGCCTGTATATTGACGTTTGAGGCTATGTTCCTGTGTTGCTGGAGAATTTGCGTGGTATGTCTTGCTCTGGAACTTCTTGGCCCTTGGGTGGTGCTTGGTTTCAGTGTAGGTATGGAGGCGTTTGATGAGCTCCTATCGATTAATCTTCCCTGAAGTCAGGAGTTCTCTGGTGTTTTCAGGCTTTGGACTTAAGCCTCCTGTCTCTGGTTTTCAGTCTTATTCTTACAGTAGCCTCAATACTTCTCCATCTATACTACACTGATGATAAAACATCTAGGTTAAAGATGAAAAGTTTCTCTACAGTGAGGGATACCCAGAGAGGTACACAAGAGTTACATGGAGAAGAGAAGAGGGAGGAGGGAGATGCAGGTGACCAAGAGGAGAAGAGGGAGAATCAAAAGGGGAGAGAGCAAGCTAGCCAGTAATCTCTTCCTTATGTGCTCTCCACAGTCTGGATCCCTCAGAGATGTTCACAGTGTTACACAGATAAGAGAAGAGGAAGGAAGGAGACAGAGGTAGCCAGCAGGATAAAAGGGGAAATCAAAAGGAGAGAGACAGATCTAGCCAGTAATCAGTTTCTGAAGTGATCTCCACAGCCCAGAATACACAAAGAGATTCACAGAGTTGGGTAGAGAAGAGAAGGGGGAGGGAGGAATTAGAGGCGACCTGGTGGAGAAAAAGGAGAGTCCAGAGAGGGAGAGAGCAGTCAAGCCAGTAATCTTGCTCCCAAGTAAAAATAGGTACTGAAGATTGTGTTCTTTAGTTACAAAATTAATAACAAATACCAAAAAGCAAAGATTAAAAATCTAGTGTAGAGGTTGGATTCTCAAAAATACAATATTAAAGAAAAAAAACAAAGTCAAAAATTATATATATCTGAAATTTGCTTTAAAATAGTTTTTTTGCAAAGTAATAGTAGGTTATAAAAATGAAAATTAAAGGAGTAATAGAGGTCTTAAAAATGAAAAAAAATAATTTAAAAACAGTAGTAAAAATATATCTAGGATTTTCTCTGGTGTTGTGGACAGTGTGGGGTCAGTTCATTTTCAGATAGTTCCCTGATCTGGCTTATACTTCTCAAGATCTATAGGACCCTTCCTATGTTCAGTTCAGTTCAGTCACTCAGTCGTGTCTGACTTTGCGATCCCCATGAATTGCAGCACGCCAGGCCTTCCTGTCCAACACCAACTCCCAGAGTTCACTCAGACTCACGTCCATTGAGTCAGTGACGCCATCCAGCCATCTCAACCTCTGTCGTCCCCTTCTCCTCCTGCCCCCAATCCCTCCCAGCATCAGAGTCTTTTCAAATGAGTCAACCCTTTGCATGAGGTGGCCAAAGTATTGGAGTTTCAGCTTTAGCACCATTCCTTCCAAAGAACACCCAGGACTGATCTCCTTTAGAATGGACTGGTTGGATCTCCTTGCAGTCCAAGGGGCTCTCAGGAGTCTTCTCCAACACCACAGTTCAAAAGCATCAATTCTTTGGCGCTCAGCTTTCTACACAGTCCAGCTCTCACATCCAAACATGACCACTGGAAAAACCATAGTGTTGACTACACAGACCTTTGTTGGCAAAGTAATGTCTCTGCTTTTGAATATGCTATCTAGGTTGGTCATAACTTTCCTTCCAAGGAGTAAGCGTCTTTTAATTTCATGGCTGCAATCACCATCTGCAGTGATTTTGGAGCCCCCCAAAAATAAAGTCTGACACTGTTTCCACTGTTTCCCCATCTATTTCCCATGAAGGGATGGGACCAGATGCCATGATCTTCGTTTTCTGAATGTTGAGCTTTAAGCCAACTTTTTCACTCTCCTCTTTCACTTTCATCAAGAGGCTTTTTAGTTCCTCTTCACTTTCTGCCATAAGGGTGGTGTCATCTGCATATCTGAGGTTATTGATATTTCTCCCAGCAATCTTGATTCCAGCTTGTGTTTCTTCCATCCCAGCATTTTTCATGATGTACTCTGCATAGAAGTTAAATAAGCAGGGTGACAATATACAGCCTTGACATACTCCTTTTCCTATTTGGAACCAGTCTGTTGTTCTACGTCCAGTTGTAACTGTTGCTTCCTGACCTGTATATAGGTTTCTTAAGAGGCAGGTCAGGTGGTCTGGTATTTCCATCTCTTGTAGTCGGTGCTAACTACAGGGTTTTAATCTATTGCACCTGTCACTTCCAAGGTGGTTCCCTCTGTTTGTTTTAGCTGCTTCTGTTTGCTGGTCTCTTCAGTGTCTAATTTCTGCCCTGACACAAGGGGGCGGTGGTGATCACTTTTTAAGGCTCACTTGTTCAGTCATGCTGTGGGGAGGGAGGAACACTGCAAACAAATATCACTGGTGTGTGCTTGCAGTGGCTTGGCCACACTGGGTTTGCCCATGCTCATGGCATGTGTGCTTTCCCTGTATACACTGCTTAGGCTCTGGGTTGCTTTGCCGGGAACTGTATGAGGCAGGCTCTAAGATGTATGTACTTCCCAGGCCTAAATCACTCAGGTTCAGGTTCTTGGGTACTCCACAGAGGTGCAGACTTGGTTGGGCCTGCGTTTTGTGCCCTTCCCAGGTTTGGGCAGCTCAGGTGACCAGGTGCTTGGTAGGCACGGTTGCCCCCAGGTGAGGGCTGTGACTTATCACCTCCCCTGTCCCAGCTGCTTGGTTTTCTGGGTGTTCAATGGGCACGCCTTCTCAGGTGTGCTGTGTGTCTCTTCTGGGGAGCTGATGTCTGGCTGCGACCCTCCCGGCAGATGGCGACTGTCCAGAATCCCAAGAAGTCTTGGTTAGCAACGAAGCCTGCTTGCAGTTTGGTAGAGGATGCCTCTCTGGGGCCGCAATTGACCCTTTCTGGCTCTGGCTGCCCCCGCCTGCCTGTTTCCAATGGGGAATGGGCCGGTCTGCAGCCGGCTAGCTTTGCTCAGTCCTTTGTTCTGGGAGCGGGCCTGGTGGTGTCTTAGGTTAGGGCTTTTCGCGGGATAGCTATCCCACAGTCTGGTCTGCTATCTCACAAGTTAGTTCCCTCATATTGCCCTTGGGGCATTCAGGCCTGGTCCTTACCCTAAGCAATGCAGCCCATGCCTCCCTGTCCAGCCCCTGCTTGCTAGTGGTGGATGCAAGTGTCTGCACTGCTTCTCTTCTGAGAGTTGCCATTAGGCACGCAATCTGTGGGTTTTAATTATTTATTTACTTTTCCTCCCGGTTATGTTGCCCTCTGAGGTTCCAAGGCTCACCACAGACTAGCCAGTGAGAGTGTTTCCTGGTGTTTGGAAACTTCTCTCTTTTTTAAGACTCCCTTCCTGGGATGGATCTCTGTCCCTACCTCTTTTGTCTCTCTTTTTATCTTTTATATTTTTTCCTGCCCCCTTTCGAAGACAATGGGCTGCCTTTCTGGGTGCCTGCATTCAGAAGTTGTTTTGTGGAATTTATTCAGCATTCAAATGTTCTTTTGATGTATTTGTGCGGGAGAAAGTGGTCTCCCCATCCTATTCCTCCACCATCTTAGGACTGCATCCTACAGTTATTTTCTTATTTATTGTTTTTGCGTCATAAACCTGAGGTTTGTCATGGCTGCGAGTTGCTTCCTCTTATTAGAGTGGGAGGCTCTGAGGTAGGGATCATGTCGCCTTCTTCATCTTGGACTGTCCACTTTACAAACTGCCCAACATATCCTTAAGCTTCTTCATCTTGGACCATCCACTCTACAAACTGCCCAACATGTCCTAAAGCTTCCCTTAGTCAGATGTCTTAGCATAGCCCTCACTCAGTTCAGTTCAGTCGCTCAGTCGTGTCTGACTCTTTGTGACCCCATGAACTGCAACATGCCAGGCCTCCCTGTCCATCACCAACTCCCAGAGTCCGCCCTGACTAGCACAGCACAAAAGAACTGAGTTTTAAAGCATCTCTCAGATGAATGATATAAAGATGTATGAATTAGATGTATGAATAAACTTTATTGACCTATGAAAGTTTTAACCAGTTTGTAAGGGGTTTAGAGAAGGTGCTTTGGATTAGATTGCACTACCATTGATACATAATCAAACATTTTTTTTTACCTCAGTTTCTTGATCTATAATGGTGATAGCTATATACATACTTATAGGTACTGTAGGATTGTTTTAAGGTTTAAGTAAATTTATTCACATAAAAGGCTTAAAGTCTATAATATTGTGAAAATAATATAACAAATAGAACAGCCTACTATTGTTGCTGTTCTTACTAACTATAAAGATGGTGATGATATCAGACATTGTGCTAAAGCTTCAGGACAGGAAGGCAGCAGTCTCCAGGATCTCTGTGTTTTCTCCTATTCTCACCTGTTACTGGATCCATGAAGAGGATTTTTTTGTCAATAGGATTTTGGGAAATACTCACCTTTTGGTGTTTTCTGTGCTCCACTCTGAAGGCCTTCCTAGAAGGTTTACCTAGAAAATGATGAGAAATAGTGTTTTGATGGGTAAAAATTTCCAGTCTCTGGGTATTCTAATTAAGGACACAGAATTCTGAGCCAGAGAGTGACAAGGACAAGGAATAGCAAAGGAGGAATGGAAACTGATTTCTGTATCATCAACTCCTATGCTTCCACTGCGAGCATTACATAATTTTCTTAAAATTAAAAAAAAGAAAGTTCATTTGTGCTTCATCTGAGGTCCATAAAGTATATAATAAATTTACTAGCCTTTCATGACAAAAATATTCAACAAAGTAGAAATAGAAGGAAGTGACTGCAATATAATAAAGGTAAATATGAAAAGTCCATCTCTAACATCACAGTCATCAGTGAAAAGCTGAAAACTTCTAAGATCAAGGAAAAAAGGCTAGGATGCCCATTCTCAACATTTCTGTTCAACGTAATATTAGCCCATTCTCAACATTTCTGTTCAACATAATATTAGAAGTCTTAGGGCATTAGATTAGAAAAGGAAACCAAAGGCTTCCATTTGGAAATAAAGAAGTAAAATTATGTCTGTTCACAGAGGACATGATTTTAGAAAATCTTTAAAATTCCACACACACAAAAAAAAAACCTGCACAGAAAGTTGCACAGTACAGAATCAACATTCAAATATATGCATGAACAATCAACATTCCAGATAGGAAAATAAGAAAACAATCTTATTTATATTTTTAAAGCTGTAGTCAAGAGCTAATTTGAATTAAAAAAAAATTATTTATTTATTTGTGCCAGGTCTTTGTTGTGGCATGTAGGATCTTGTTCCCTGATGTGGGACTGACCTCAAGTTCTCTGCATTGGGAGTGTGGAGTCTTAGCAAGTGGACCCCCAGAGAAGTCCCAATAATCTTATTTATAATAGTATCAAAAAGAATGAAATAATTGGGAGTAAACTTAAGGAGATGAAATAATTATACATTGAAAATTACAAAATCTTGCTGAACGGAATCTGACAAGAGTAAATAGAAAGGTGTCTCACATTTATGGATGTGGAGACTTAATATTATTAAGCTGTTCATACTACCCAAAGCAATTTAAAGATTCAGTGTAATTCTTATTAAAATCCCAATGGAATTTTTTTCAGATATAGAAAGTCCATCCTACAGTTAATATGGAATCTCAGAGGACCCCAAATAGACAAAAAAAAATCTTAGAACAGAAAAGCTGGAGGCCTCTGATTTCAGAACATATTACAAAGGTACAGGAACCAAAAAGTGTAGTTTTGGCATAAAGTGCGTGCTTAGTCATTCAGTCATGTTGACTCTTTGGGACCTTTTAGACTGTAGCCCACAAGGCTCCTCTGTCCAGGGGATTTCTCAGGCAAGAATACCGGAGGGGATTGCCATTTCCTTCTCCAGGGGATCTTCTTAACTCATGGATTGAACCCACATCTCCTGCGTCTCCTGCACTGAAGGCAGATTCTTCACCTGCTGAGCCACTGAGGAAGCCCACTGGCATAAAGACAGATGTACCAATAAATGGAACAGCATAGACAGCCAGAAATAAATTCTTGGATACATGGTCTAATGATCTTTATCAAGGGTGTCAAGACAACAGGGAAAGTTTAATCCCTGTAACAAGTGGCCCTGGAGAAACAAAATATCCATATGCAAAATAATGAAGATCTTACATCACAAAGAAAAATCAACTCAGAATGGGTTAAAGACCTAAATGTAAGACTTGATAAGACTCTTAGAAGAAAACAAGGGTGAAGCTTCATGACATGAATCAGGAATGATTTCTTAGATATGATACCAAGTGCACAAGTATTAGTAACAAGGTAAAAATAGACAAATGAGATTATGTTAATCTTAAAACCTCTGTGCAACAAAGGACACAAAGTGAAATGGATGAATAGAGTGAAACAAAGGAACGGAGTGAAAGACAAACTACAGGATGGTAGAAAATATTGTAAAATATGTATCTGATAAGGGGTTCATAAGTATACACCAATATGAAGGCTACTTATAAGCCAGGAGGAGAACCTGATTGACCACAATGGCACCCTGATATCACACTTCCATGCTCCAGCATTGGAAGAAAACAAACTTCTGTGGTTTAAGCCATGCAGTCTGTTTCATTATGGCAGCCTGAGCTGACGAACATGGTGGGAGAAGGCATTGAATAGACATTTCTCCAAAGAACCTCCACAAATGCCAATAAACATATGAAAAGATGCTCAATATTACTAATAGGGAAATACAAATTAAACCACAATGGAAATTATCTCATATCTTCTGTGATGGCCAATATGAATAAGAGGACAATAGCAAGTTTCGTAAGGATATGGAGAAATTGGAACACTTATACACTATTGTTGGAAATGTAAAATGTTTCAACCTTTACAGAAAACAGTATGGAGTTTCCTCAGAAAATTAGAACTGCTGTATTTCCATAAAAATTTGAAAGCAAGATCTTGAATAAATCTTGTGCACATCTATGGTCATTGCAGCATTATTCCCAGTTGGCAAGATGTGGAAACAATCTAAATGTTCATTGGTGGATAAACAGATAAAGATTATATATATCATATATATTATATACCCATGCACACAATGGAATGTTTTGAAGCCTTAAAAAAGAATTTTAGCATATGTGACCTCAGGGATGAGCCTTGATGATATTATGCTAAGTGAAATGAACCAATCAAAAAAAGACAAATATTGCATGATTCCACTTCTGTGAGGTACCTAAATTAATCAAATCCATGGAAACAGAAAATACAATTGTGGTTGCCAAGGACTATGAGGAGAAAGAATTGGAGAATTGTTGCTCAGTGTGTGTAAGGCTTCAGTTATGCAAAATGAAAAAGTTCTACAGATTTGCTGTAGAGCAATGTGTACATAGTTAGCAATAGTGTACCATACACTCAGAAATTAAGAAGGTAAACAAAGATGTGTAGAGGTATGGTGGGAGAAGGCAATGGCACCCCACTCCAGTACTTTTGCCTGAAAAATCCCAAGGATGGAGGAGTGTGGTAGGCTGCAGTCCATATGGTTGCTAAGATTCGGACATGACTGAGCAACTTCACTTTCACTTTTCACTTTCATGCACTGGAGAAGGAAATGGCAACCCACTCCAGTATTTTTGCCTGGAGAATCCCAGGGACTGGGGAGCCTGGTGGGCTGCTGTCTATGGAGTCGCACAGAGTCGGACATGACTGAAGCGACTTAGCAGCAGCAGCAGCAGAGGTATGGTGAACCATGGGGTATGTATTCCCTATGAAGAATCTCTCTTCATGTCAAAACCTTTGGTTTTCATTTCTCTTACACTAGTTTTCATAACCTAAGGGAATAGATGGTCTTCCCTGGTGGCAGAGTGGATGAGGATTTGCCTGCCCATGTAGAGGACACAGGTTCAGTAGCTCGTCCAGGAAGAGTCCATTTTCTGTGGGGCAACTAAGCCTGTGTGTCACAAACTACTGAGCCTACATGTGCTCTGCCATGAGAAGCCAGTCACTGCAACCAGAGAAAGCCCCTGCACAGCAGCGAAGACCCAGTGCATCCAAAATTAAATAAATAATTTTTAAAAATATGGGAGAACAGAAATCCATTGATGGAGAATCCTAGGACTATCAAAATTGTTTTCTCCAGTCTAGGCAGATTACCTCTTCTAAACTCTCTGAGCAACAGAAGAGAAAATGAGCTGCTCACTTTTATTTTATAATAAGTGTACTTAATTTTTTATTTACCTGAGGCTGTTTCTGGTCAGTGAAATGTGGGAAAGATCAGGGAGAATATAGAGTTCTCTCAAACCCTTTCCCAGATTCAAAACAAAGAATTTGTTTCACCTTAGGGTAAGAAGATCATGTGGTGTTAGTTTTTTATACACACTTAAATAATGTATCTTGACATAATATGTTAATCATTTGCTCTTCTAAGAGATTTACTCCAATAACTATTATGAGATTAATATTAGAAATCTCTTTGGTGAATTTATAGCCTAAGGTATCTTTAATTGCCTTTCTTAAAAATAATTCTTTTAAAAAAGAATCATAAATTTTAAACAAAAAGCTTTTGAGAATTACACTGGAAAACCTATACATTCATCTTCATTCAGGCTTATGTCAATATTCAGCCACAACCACTTCAGAATGCTGAAAATTATGTTTTCTTTGCTAATGGCTGAGATGCAGTTGAGACCTTAGCCCAGGCTGATTTTGGGAAGACACCTCTACATCCTCCTGGTCCCTCACCTTGCTGCCATGGTGTCCATTCTTCATCAGAATCCTCAGTATCATTTCCCTGGGGTTTGATGACCTGCCTGCGGTGATGCATGAAAGCTGGTCGAGTGGCTCTGAAACCTGGAAAGAAGCAAAATATATGTTGTAAGAAGGAGGCACAAAGCACAGAAGCAATGGAAAGTGTCACAAAGTCAGGGAAATCAGTAGGATGGGCTGGGAGCATGTAGAACAAGGCAAGAGGTGAGCTCTGCACTGCCAGGGTCAATCTCACTTTGGTAAAACAATAAAAATTTCCTGCAGGTTAGTCTCCACACAGAAGGGAACTGTGAGCAGATGAAGCCACCTAAGAGAGAGCCAAGGAAACACTGAGGCTGAAGACCTGTTTCATGTTTCCCAGGCTCACAGGCACCCAGCACTTCCTGTTACCTATAGCAATTAGCGCTTCACAGTTCCTTTTCACATTCCCGTATCAGATTTTTTCCCATTCTCCCATCTCTGCCCATTCTTCCTTGGAGAAGTATATGGAAATGTCTTTGAAAGCACCTTTGGCCTAAGGAAAATAATAGATTTCATCAGGGACTTACTAATATAAGTCAGACCTTAGAGCTGACTTCTCCTCTACCTTTTGTGCAGGGAGTAGCCTGAAGCTACTGGATGGTCTCTGTGAGACAGGAACAAAGACTTTCCTTCCTGCCTGTGTCCTACTTAACTGAAAAAACACTGAGCATTTTCCTAACTCTCGCTGGACACAGAGCAGTTGATGATGCTAGTGTCCTGTTTTGTCCTGCTCCACACCACCGTCTCAGGATCAGGCATTCCCATCCTGTGTACATTCACAGAGAAGTTCACTCAACTGTCCAGTCAAGCAGTCTGTTGTCCTTTAGGGACTGGGGCTGTGTCCTTCCTATAGAGCTGGCTTAGAGCCCAGCTTTGCCACCTCTGCCTCTCACCATGAGCTTCCACTCTGTTCTCCCAGCATCTCCCTCAGTTCTCTCCTGTGGAGACCTGTTTCAGCTCATGGCCATGGGAATGCCTCAATGCCAAGGTGCCTATGGAAGGAGAAGATGCTGAGATAGCCCAGACCACTGTCCAGAGCCTGGTCTGTCTTCCTTGGGTGGAGTGTCTACGGTGGGAAGGTGTAGGGAAAGTCAGAGTGAGGGTGTTGGTGGGGTGGACAGATTCTGACCAGCTATGACAGGCCAGCCTAACGTGAACTAGACATGGTTTCTTTGGTTCCCCTACAATTCAGTGCCTCTGAGGAAAGGCACTGGGAGGGATGTGTCTGTGGGTGACAGAGGGAATCTTGAGGAGACGTGGAAGCCCCTAACTGCTGACCTGGGTTCAGGCTGAAATCAGGGCTCTGTTTCAGTGCAGGAGAGGGAATATTTCTCTAAGAAGGGTTTTGAGGATCTGCCCCTGGGGACTGTGAAAAATCTGGGCCAACATGGGTTCTACGTTTAAGGGAAAAGCTGTTCAGCTTGAGGAGATCTGGGACACAGGGGCTGAAGGAACTGGGATCCTCAGACAGAGGGGACTGGGGATCTTTCAGCTGATGTCAAATGCGCAGCGTGAGAGAACTTGGGATCTTTGAAGCTGAGGAAATCGGAGGTTTCTTATTAAGGGGCTTTAAGTCTCTGACAGGGAGGACAGTGGGATCTTGAGGACAAAGAGTTTTAAGAGCTCCCAGGCTGAGGTATTCAGGGTCTCTGAGGTTAACGAAATTTGGTTTCTCTGCGGGTGCTATTTTGAGGGTGCCTCAGGCTGACGGGAACTGGGGTTACTCTAGGTATTTGAGAGTCGCAGCACTAGGGTATTCAGTTTTTCTGCCAGTGAAGGGACTTGGAGTCCCTGAAGATGACAAATTGCAAGCTCTCCTCAGGTTAGGACCCAGGTTCCTCAAAGCTGATGGGATTTGGGGCCTCTCACCCTGGAATTAGAAGCCGTCACTCTGAGGGTTTATGACGGTTGCACAGGGTGCGTTCCGTTCAGTCTCCTTGCTGTTCTGCGGCACTTCCGACCCCAACCCTTGTCGGGATAACAGCTCAGTGGCTACTCCTCCCGCGCTGAAGCAAAGTGAAGGGGGCGCAGCCGTCTTGTACGGTTCCAGGCACAAGTGACCAATCGGGGCTGCAAGCGAGGCAGTCCAGCCAATAGGCACCAGGAGGGTGCAAAGAGGGAAGGAGGCCCCGCCCAAAAGCTGGGGGAATGGCTGCTCAGGGGCGTGTTTGTCAAAAAGCCTCCAGTGCGCAGGCGCACTTGTTTTCAGGCATGGCCTCTTAGGCCTGGATCCTCAAGTGGGCGCATTGTCCTCAGGCTGGATGTTTCCTTCCAGTGCCCTCAACTGGAATCACGACTCCACCAGACTGTAGTCATTCTCCCGGATTTTCTCCTAGGCCCACCTGTGCCATAGCTGGTCAAATCTAGTTTGGGGAAGAACTCTATGTGGTGAGTACTGCATTATTCAGGGGAAAACTGTGTAATTAACTAAATTCTGATGAGACACAAGATAAACAACATATGGTCAAACATTTAAATGCAACACATGGAATAAGAAAGAAAAAAACTTGGAGGATTTTAAATCTCAAAGTAGAAGTGGCACGAGTAGTCTGTATATTTAATGTAAGTATCAAAAGCCTTCAAAAATCAGGTATAAATAAAAACTCAAAGTCTTGCAGGTGTTTTTGGTAAAACGAGGCATTGAAGTGGAGGACAATGGATCCACAGAGATGAGTTTGCTTGACACCTACTGGCTTCTCAAGATAAAATAGGGACACTGTTTCTGGCCCTTAGCTAGATTGCTCACAGAAAAAAAAAAAGTGATTTCCATGTATTGGAAGCAAGAGTACTGACTGTAGAATTAGTATCAAGTGGTGGTTGGGAGTCTGGATGGAGAAATGTTACCAGAAAAGTGAGTTCATCTCATGGTGGTGTTGAGCCAGAAGATACAACCCAGCCAAAGCTCACGGGAAGGAAAAGTGTATTACTTGCAGGACTATGGAGAATGCCGTGCAGCTTTCTGAAGCACTGTCTCTCTAAAGTGCAAAGGTGGGAAGCTTTAATCTATGAGAACAGGCATGTTGAGGCTTCCATGGTGGCTCAGACAGTAAACAATCTGCCCACAGCAGAAGACCCAGGTTCAGTCCCTAGGTGGGGAAGATCCCCATAGGAGGGCATGGCAATGCACTCCAGTATTCTTGCCTGGAGAATCCCATGGACAGAGGAGCCTGGTGGTCCATGGTGTTGCAAAGAGTCAGACACAAGTGAGTGACTAACACTTTACCTTTACAGGCATGTTCATTAAGGGTCTTGGGCTGTGTGAGATTCCAAGCTTCAGTTGATTGAAGTCTTGAGAGTCAGAACCAGTCACCATTCAGCATCCCTTATGTTCCAGCTTCCCTGGTGGCTCAGAGGTTTAAAGTGTCTGCCTGCAATGCAGGAGACCTGGGTTAGATCCCTGGGTCAGGAAGATCCCCTGGAGAAGGAAATGGCAACCCACTCCAGTATTCTTGCCTGGAGAATCCCATGGACAGAGGAGCCTGGTGGGCTACAATCCACAGGGTCGCAAAGAGTTGGACATGACTGAGTGACTTCATTTCATTTATGTTCCAGCTAGTCTGGTGTAGATATAGATATCTATTCTTAATATTCTTTTCCCTTATCAATTCAGTTCAGTCACTCAGTCGTGTGTGACTTTTTGTGATCCCAAGGACTGCAGTACACCAGGCTCCCTGTCCATCACTAACTACCAGAGCTTGCTCAACTCATGTCCATAGAGATGGTGATACAATCCAACCATCTCATCTTATGTCATCCCCTTCTCCTCCCACCTTCAATCTCTCCCAGCATTGGGGTCTTTGCCAGTGAGTCAGTTCTTTGCGTCAGGTGGCCAAAGTATTGGAGCTTCAGCTTCAATATCTGTCCTTCCAATGAATCTTCAAGACTGATTTCCTTTAGGATGGACTAGTTGGATCTCCTTGCAGTCCAAGGGACTCTCAAGAGTCTTCTCCAACACCACAGTTCAAAGCGTCAATTCTTGGGCACTTAGCTTTCTTTGTAGTCCAACTCTTACTTCCATACATGACTGTTGGAAAAACCATAGCTTTGACTAGATGGAACTTTGTTGGCAAGGTAATGTCTCTGCTTTTTAATATGCTGTCTAGGTTGCTTAGAGCTTTTCTTCCAAGGAGCAAGCGTCTTTGCATGTTATGGCTGCAGTCACATTTCCAGGGATTTTGGAGCCCAAGAAAATAAAGTCTCTCACTGTTTCCATTGTTTCCCAGTCTATTTGCCATGAAGTGATGGAAACGAATGCCATAATCTTTGTTTTCTGAATGTTGAGTTTTAAGTCAGCCTTTTGACTCTCCTCTTTCACTTTAATCAAGAGGCTCTTTTGTTCTGCTTCACTTTCTGTCATAAGGGTGGTGTCATCTGCATATCTGAGTTTATTGATATTTCTCTTGGCAATCTTGATTCCAGCTTGTGCTTCATCCAGTCTGGCATTTTGCATGATGTACTCCACACCTAATTAAACATGGTGACAGTATACAACCTTGACATATGCTTTTCCTAATTTAGAACCAGTCCGTTTTTCCATGTCTGGGCCTAACTGTTGCTTCTTGACCTTCATACACATTTTTCAGGAGGCAGGTAAGGTGGTCTGGTATTCCCATCTTTTGGGAATTTTCCAACAGTTTGTTGTGATCCACACAGTCAAAGGCTTTGGCCTAGTCAATATATCAGAAGTAGATGTTTTTCTGGACTCTCTTACTTTTTCTATGATCTAGTGGATGTTGGCAATTTGATCTAAGGTTCTCTCCCTTTTCTAAATCCAGCTTAAACATCTAGAAGTTCTTGGTTCATGTATGTTGAAACCTCACTTGGAGAATTTTGAGCATTTGTTTGCTAACATGTTAGATGAGGACAATTGTGAAATAGTTTGAACATTCTTTGGCATTTCCTTTCTTTGGGAATGGAATGAAAACTGACCTTTTCCAGTCCTGTGGCCACTGCTGAGGTTTCCAAATTTTCTGGCATATTGAGGGCAGCACTTATTTTTAGGACTTGAAATAGCTCAGTTGGAATTCCATCACCTCCACTAGCTTTGTTCGTAGTGATGCTTCCTAAGGACCATTTGACATCGCTTTCCTGAATGTCTGGCTCTAGATGACTAATAACACCATCGTGGTTCTCTGGGTCATTAAGATCTCTTTTGTATAGTTCTTCTGTGTATTCTTGCCACTTCTTCTTAGTATCTACTGCTTCAGAAATGGCCCATAGCATTTATTTCCTTTACTGTGCCCATCTTTGCATGAAATGTTCCCTTGGTATCTCTAATTTTCTTAAACAGATCTCTATTCTTTCCCATTCTGTTGTTTTCCTCTATCTTCTTACATTGTTCACCTAAGAGGTCTTTCTTATATCTCCTTGCTGTTGTATGGCACTCTACATTCAGATGGGTGTATCTTTTTCCTTTTCTCTTTTGCCTTTAGCTTGTCTTCTTTTCTCAGCTATTTGTGAGGCCTCCTCAGACAACACCTTTGCCTTTCTGGTCGTCTGTTTCACATATGATAATATACATGTTCCGATGCTATTCTGTCCTAGCATCCCACCCTCCCCTGCTCCCACAGAGTCCAAAAGTCTGTTCTTTACATCTGTGTCTCTTTTGCTGTTGTGTTTAGGGTCGGTGTTACCATCTTTCTAAATTCCATATATATGTGTTAATATACTGTATTGGTGTTTTTCTTTCTGACTTACTTCACTCTGAATAACAGGCTCCAGTTTCTTCCACCTCATTAGAACTGGCTCAAATGTGTTCTTTTAAATAGCTGAGTGATATTCCACTGTGTATATGTACTACAACTTTCATAACCGTTCATCTGTCTATGGACATCTAGGTTGCTTTCATGCCCTAGCTATTATAAGGATTGCTGCAATGAACACTGTGGTATGGGCATCTCTTTCAATTCTTGTTTCCTTGGTGTGTTTGCCCAGCAGCTGGATTGCTTGGTTCTATGGCAGTTCTATTTCCAGTTTTTTTTTTTTTTTTAAGAAACGTCCATGCTATTCTCCATAATGGCTATACTAGTTTGCATTCCCAGCAACAGTGCAAGAAGGTTCCCTTTTCTCCATACCATCTCTAGCATTTATTGTTTGTAGACTTTCAGATGGGAGCCATTCTGACTGGGGTGAGATGGTCCTTCAATATAGTTTTGATTTGCATGTCTCTGATAGTGAGTGATGTTGAGCATCTTTTCATGTGTTTGTTAGCCATCTGTATGTCTTCTTTGGAGAAATGTCTGTTTAGTTCTTCGGCCCATTTTTTGATTGGGTCATTTATTTTTCTGGTATTGAGCTCCATGAGCTGCTTGTATATTTTGGAGATTGATTCTTTATTAGTTGTTTTGGTTGCTATTATTTTCTCCCATTATGAAGGCTGTCTTTTCACCTTGCTCATTGTTTCCTTCATTGTGCAAAAACTTTTACATTTAATTAGGTCCTGTTTGTTAATTTTTGCTTTTATATCCGTTACTCTGGGAGGTGGGCCATAGAGGATCTTGCTGTGATTTATGTCAGAGAGTATTCTGCCTATGTTTTCTTCTGGGAGTTTTATAGTTTCTGGTCTTACATGTAGATCTTTATTTATTTATTTTATTAGAAGATATTATAAGTCTTTAATTCTTTTTTTTTAAATTTTTATTTTTACTTTATTTTGCTTTACAATACTGTATTGGTTTTCCCATACATTGACATGAATCAGCCACGGGTGTACATGAGTTCTCAATCCTGAACCCCCCTCCCACTTCCATTTTGAGTTTACTTTTGTGTGTGGTCTTAGAAAGTGTTCTGGTTTCATTCTTTTACAGGCAGTTGACCAGTTTTCTCAGCACCACTTGTTAAAGAGATTGTCTTTTCTCCATTGTATATTTTTGCCTCCTTTGTCACAGATAAGTTGTCCATAGGTGCAGGGATTCTTCTCTGGGCTCTCTATTTTGTTCTGTTGATCTGTATTTCTGTCCTTTTGCCAGTGCCACACTATCTTGATGACTGTAGCTTTGTAGTATAGTCTGATTGACTTCGTACTTTTGCTTTGCAGTCCCCTATAATGAAAAGCACATTTTTTTTGGTATTAGTTTTAGAATGTCTTGTAGGTCCTCATAGAACCATTCAACTTCAGCTTCTTTGGAATTAGTGGTTGGGGCATAGACTTGGATTACTGTGATGTTGAATGGTTTGCCTTGGAGACGAACAGAAATCATTCTGTTCTTCTTGAGATTGCATGCAAGTACTGCATTTTTTACTTTTGTTGACTATGAGGGCTACTGCATGTCTTCTAAGGGATTCTTGCTCACAATAGTAGATGCAAGGATCATCTGAGTTAAATTCGCCCATTCCAGTCCATTTTAGTTCACTGATTCATAAAATGTCAATGTTCACTCTTGCCATTTCCTATTTGACCACATCCAATTTACCATGATCATAGAACTAACATTATAGGTTGCTATGGAATATTGTTCTTTCTTGCATCAGACTTTACTTTCATCACCAGTCACATCCATAACTGGGCACTGTTTTCACTTTTGCTCTGTCTCTTCATTCTTTCCAGAGTTATTTCTCCACTCTTCTCCAGTAGCATATTGGGCACCTACCGACCTGGGGAGTTCATCTGTCAGTGTCACATCTTTTTGCATTTTCATACCATTAATGGGGTTCTCAAGGCAAGAATACTGAAGTGGTTTCCATTCCCTTCTCCAGTGGACCACGTTTTGTCAGAACACTCCACCATGACCAATTCATCTTGGATGGCCATACACGGCATGGCTCATAGTTTCATTGAGTTAGATAAGGTTGTAGTCCATGGGATCAGTTTGGTTAGTTTTCTATGATTGTGATTTTCATTTTGTCTGCCCTCTTATGAATAAGGATAGGAGAGTTATGAAAGCTTCCTGATGGGAGACAATGACTGTGGGGGAAACTGAGCCTTGATCTGATTGGTGGGGCCATCCTCAGTAATCTTTAATCCAATTTTCCAATTTTCTGTAGATGGGGGAGGCTGTGTTCCCTCCCTATTGTTTGGCCTGAGGCCAAAGTGTTGACCCACACTTCCACCAGAGACTCCTGGATTCTCACAGGGAATTCTGAGTCTCATGTGGGGACACTCCTCCTTTCTCCTGGCTCCTGCTGCACACAAGGTTTTGTTTGTGCCCTCCAAGAGTCTGTTTCCCCAGCCCTGTGCAAGTTCTGTAATCTAATCCCTCTGGCTTCCAAAGTCTAATTCCCTGGAGGTTCTCAGTCCCTTTGCTAGATCCCCAGGTTGGGAAATCTGTTGTAGGTCCTAGAACTTTCTTAACAGTGCGAGAATTTCTTTGGTATAATTGTTCTGCAGTTTGTGGGTCGTCTGCTTGGCGGCTCTGTGGTGGAGCTAATGGCAACATCCTCCAAGAGAGCTTATGCCACATGCTAAGTGCCCCAGGTCTGCTGCAGCCAGAGCCCCTTTCCGTGCAACAGGCCACTGCAGACCCGTGCTTCCGCAGAAGACACTCAGACATTTAAAGGCAGGTCTGGTCAGTCTCTGTGGTGCCTCTGGTCCTGATGCACACAAGGTTTTGCTTGAGTCTTCCAGGTGTCTCTGGCGGGCATGGGGTTTGATTATAAATGCGATTTTGCCCCTCCTACCATCATGTTGGGGCTTCTCCTTTGCCCTTGCATGTGGGGTATCTTTTTTGGTGGGATCTAACATTATCCTGTTGATGGTTGTTTAGCAGCAAGTTGCAATTTTGGAGTTCTCGCAGGATGAGATGAGTGCACGTCCTTCTACCCTGACATTTTTTCCCTTATAGGTTTTTACAAAGTGTTCCGTGTAGTTGCCTGTGCTATACAGTAGGTCATTGTTGAGTATTTATTTTACTTTCATTTTTTAAAGTGTTGATTTATCTTGTTTATTTCATTTATCTATTTTTGGCTGCACTGTCTTTGTTGCTGTGCCCGGGTTTTCTCTATTTTCGGGGGGGGGCTACTCTTCCTTGTGGTGTGAGGGCTTCTTGTGGTGGTGTCTTCTCTCTTTGTGGAGCACAGGCTCCAGGGTGTGTGGGCTTCTGTAGTTGCGGCACATGGGCTCAGCAGTTGTGGCTCCGAGGCTTCGACCACAAGCTCAATAGTTGAATGAGAATCCCTCACACTGCAAAAAGGAGAAGCCCACAGTCTCCTCAACTAGAGGAAAGTCTGTGCAGCAACAAAGACCCAGTACAGCCAAAATTAGACAATAAATAAATAAACAGAATTATGAAATAACAACAGCAATAAAACTCCACAAAAAGCAGAGCTGGTATCAGGTAGCCCAGTAACTAAGTCTGTTTGTCTCTGGTTCATTGCACTGCTGCTTTCTTTCTGAAGTGCAAAAAGAAAGAAACCTACAAGGGGCGGTCTACAAGGGTTGGAAAACTACAAGGGTGGGAAAGGCAAGCACCAGGGTGTAAGTAGCATGGGGTTAAAGGAGAATAGGTGCAAGGTGTAGGTCAAGTAGAGTTAGGGGGCAGAAAAGCAAACTTAGTTAAAGAGTACAGATTAGGAACAGTAAGGAAAATCTAGGAGGGATCAGGCCTGCTCACTCTTCTCTTTATCTTCTTTGCTCTCAGGAAAGGAAAGAAAATCATTTCTCTTTTTTTCTTTTTCACTGCAACCCTGAGCTTCTGGCCCCCTCCCTCCCATCTCTGCCTCTGCCTTTAAGAGGCTTCCCCTCTGTGTCCTCTTTCGTCCCTTCAAAGGACTCTGTCAGTTGGATTGAAAGTCATCCTCACCCTACATGAGCTTACATTGAGATCCTTAACTACAATCTACAAAGAACCTTTGCCCATATATGGCCTTGTTCTGGGAGGACACATCCTTGTTGGCCACCATTCACTCCATTCTCTCTGTATAAAATAACCCTCATTTTAGGAGATCACCACAGGCCCATATAGATGGGCATAGACAGCAGCCACACAGGTGGAGTCTGGAGAGAATGAGTTCCTTGCAGTCCCCTGGAATGTATGAAGGCCTGGCTTCATCAGGTGAGGTGAATCACAGGGAGTAGAGGGGCATGGTCTTGTTCAGACTTCAAAAAGACCACTTTGCAGTGTGATATGAGATGTACTGTGGGAGCAGGGAGCTTCATCAGGGCCTGATGGAAGGGTTAGGCTTGGGCCAGGGCCTTGGGTATAAAGCGGACTTAGTGTTGGAGTTGGCCATGCGCCCTGGAGGAGGAGCTGACAGTCACTGGGGCACAAGGAACTGGGAACCTGGGAGGCCTCCGTGTTCCTGAACCTGAAGAGGAAATGTTAAAATTTTACATCACCTCCTGCTCATACTGCCTCTGTAACT
Source organism: Capra hircus (assembly GCF_001704415.2). Lineage (NCBI taxonomy): Eukaryota > Metazoa > Chordata > Mammalia > Artiodactyla > Bovidae > Capra > Capra hircus. The sequence continues at coordinate 45,951 of NW_017189818.1, read as the reverse complement.
CAGCTTGTTCCTTGCAAAGACTGTATCACCTAGGTCACACAGTCTGAGAAAGTGGGGACCTACAATACTCAGAGCTGGAGCTTTTTTCCCTCGCCCTTGTCCTGCCCCCTGCATACCTGCTTAATCATGCCTGTCCATGATAATGCACGGCCCATGTCCCTGACACTCCCCTCACCCCTAGGGGAACTCCCCACTCTGCTGGAGCACTTCCAGTGGCTGTGGGTGGCCACTGACAGGACTCTGGTCTCCTCAGGACCCACTAGGACTTCAGCTTAGGGACAGTGTGAAGTTCAGCTCAGGCTGACAGGAGATAGATCACCACAGGACCCATGTGATTTCAGCTTTGAGACATTGTGGGGTTCAGTTCAGGAAGATGGGAGTCTAGTCTCCTCAAGACCTGCTGGTGCTTCAGCTTTGGGACTTTATGGAATTCAGTTCAGGGAGACAGGCAGCCTGGTCTCCTCAGGACCTGCTTGGGTTTTGGCTTTGAAACATTGTGGGGTTCACTTCAGGCTGATAGGAGATGGGTCTCCTCAGGACTCATTGGTGTTTCAGCTTTGGGACTTTGTGGGGTTCAGTTCAGGCGGACAGGGTTCTAGCCACTGAGGACCCATTGGGGCTTCGGCTTTGGGACATTGTGGGGTTCAGTTCAGTCTGACGGGAGCCTGGTCTCCTCAGGACCCACTGGTGTTTCAGCTTGGATACATTTTGGGGTTCAATCTATGGTGATGGGAGTCTGGCCACTCAGGAATCATTATGGCTTTGGCTTTGGGACATTGTAGGGTTAGCTCAGGCTGATGGGAGTCTGGTCTCCTCAGGACCTGCTAGATCTTCAGCTTTGGGACTTTGTGGGGTTCAGTTCAAGCTTACAGGAGTCTGGTCTTTTCAGGACCCACTGGGATTTCAACTTTGGGACATTGCGGGGTTCAGTTCAAGGAGATGGGAGTCTGGTCACTGAGGACCCACTGGGGCTTTGACTTAGAAACATTGTGGTGTTCAGTTCAAGCTGACAGGAGTCTGGTCTTCTCAGGACCCACTGGGGTTTCAGCTTTGATACATTTTGGGGCTCAATCCAGGGTGAAGGGAATCTGGTCTCCTCAGGACCTGCTGGTGCTTCAGATTTAGGACTTTCTGGGGTTAAGTTCAGGCTGACAGAAGTCTTGTCTTTTCAGGAGCCACTGGGGTTTCAGCTTTGGGACTTTGTGGGGTTCAGTTCAGTGAAATGCGACTCTGGCCACAGAGGACCCATTGGAGCTTTAACGTTGATACATTGTGGGGTTCAGTTCAAGCTGATGAAAGTCTGGTCTTCTCAGGATCCAGTGGGGTTTCAGCTTTGATACATTTTGGAGTTCAATCCAGGATGATGGGAGTCTGGCCCCTCAGGACCCATTATAGCTTTGGGACATTGTGGGTTTCAGTTCAGGCTGTCAGGAGCCTGGGTTCCTCAGGACCTGCTGGGGCTTCATCTTTGGTACATTGTGGGGTTCTGTCGAGTCTGAGAGGAGTCTGATTTCCTCAGGACCTGCAGGGAGGTGGTGCCACTGAAGGAAAAGGTGAGGAAAATTGGGAAGAAGCTTTCTGTGTGTGGCTGTTGCTGAGTGTCTGTCTTCAGAGGACTCAGGACTATTAGGGCTTGATGTGGAAAGTTGTGGGTTTTTAGTCAGTTTTTGTCTGTGGTATATAATGATGTCTAGTGTTGTTCCTTGGTGTATGGCATCCATTTTCCCCAGCACAGTTTATTGAGGGGACTGCCCTTTCTTGGGTGTATGTTCTTGACTTCTTTCTTGTGAAGTAACTAACCACATGCCTTGCCTGTAGATTTATTTCCGAGCTCTCTGATCTCTGTGCCTGTCTCTGAGCCAGTTCCACACATCCTGTGGTGCCTTTAGGTGCATAATGTTGATTGAAGTCAAGGAGGGAGATAACACCAGCCTGTTCTCTTTTCTCAGGATCACCTGGGCTTTTCCGAGTCTTTTGTGACTCCACACACATTAAGATTGCTTTTGTTTATCTGAAAAATGTCACTGAAATGTTTATAGTGATCACATGAATGTGTACATTGCTTTGGTTAGAATGGACATCTTAACGAAATTTTCACCCATTAGCTTGGGGTATATCTTTGTGTTGTTCAGTTGCATTGATCAGTGTCTTGCAGTTTTTAGCTTGTAGGTCTTTGAAGTCCTTGGTTGACTTCCTAGTTTTGCTGGGAGATGCAATTTTAAGTAGGATTATTTTCTTGATTTTCTGAACAAAGTCTTTCAGAATAGATCTCCTTAATTTTGCAAAGTCCACAATATTTTTATTTTATGGACTGACAGGTTGTGTGTTAAAACTCAAAAGCTCGTGATACACAGGACAAACCCAAGGCCATGTAGATTTTCTATTTCAGTTTGGTCGCTCAGTTGTATCCAACTCTCTGCGACCCCATGGACTGCAGCACACCATGTCACCCTGTCCATCACCAACTCCCAGAGCTTGTGCAAACTCATGTCCATCCGGTCAGTGATGCCATCCAACCATTTCATCCTCTGTCGTCCCCTTCTCCTCCCTCTTTCAATCTTTCCCAGCATCAGAGTTTTCTCGAGTCAGTTCGTTGCATCAGGTGGCCAGAGTATTGGAGTTTCAGCTTCAGTGTCAGTCCTTCCAAAGAATCTTCAGGACTGATTTCCTTTAGGATGGATTGGTGGGATCTCCTTGCAGTCCAAAGGACTGTCAAATGTCTTCTCCAACAACACAGTTCAAAAGCATCAATTGGCCTAAGGCTTTGGCATAGTAAATAAAGCAGAAGTAGATGTTTTTCTGAAACTTGCTTGTCTTTTTTATTTTTGAGAAAATAAGCAATTTATTAGGAAAACATATTTGCACAACATAAAAGTAGATCAGTAATGTCAAGACTGTATAAAGATTTTTCCTAAAATCAATTTTTAAAATGTAGTCAAACAGTGAACAGAATTTGAAAAAGATTTATTTAAATATATATAAGGACAATTCACTAAAGGAGAAATGCAAATATTATAAGCCAGTAATATAAACATAGATGGTCAAGTTCAGAAAGAAATGGAAAAATGTGAAATAAAATGCCACTTCATACTTATGAGACTGGCAAAAATGTTAAAGTCTGAGAACATATGATAAGGAGATTGGGCAATAAGTATGTCAGCACAATAACTATGGAGAATAATTTGTTTATGCCAGTAATGGTTTTGATATACATGTCCTACAACTAGTTATTTTGCTCCCAAGTATACACCTTAGTCTTTTTGATGATCCAACAGATGCTGGCAATTTTGCCTCTCATTCTTCTGCCTTTTCTAAATCCAGCTTGAACATCTGGACGTTCATGGCTCATCTACTGTTGAAGCCTGGCTTAGAGAATTTTCAGCATTACTTTGCTAGCATGTGAGATAAGTGCAATTGTGTGGTAATTTAAACATTCTTTGGCATTGCCCTTCTTTGGGATTGGAATGAAAACTGACAACCTTTTCTACTCCTGTGCCACAGCTGAGTTTTCCAAATTTGCTGGCATATAGAGTGCAGCACCTTAACAGTATCATCTTTTAGGATTTGAAATAGTTCAACTGGAATTGCATCACCTCCACTAGCTTTGTTTGTAGTGATGCATCCGCAGGCCCCCTTGGCTTCACATTCCAGGATGTCTGGCTCTAGGTGAGTGATCATACCATCGTGATTATCCGGCTCATGAAGATCTTTTTTGGTACAGTTCTGCTGTGTATTGTTGCCACCTCTTCTTAATCTCTTCTGCTTCTGTTAGGTCTCTACCATTTCTGTCCTTTATTGTGCCCATCTTTGCATGAAATGCACAGGTGCAGGATGGCCTAGAGGAGCTATCCCATGATGAAGGTCAGGAAGAGTGGCGGTGAGGAGATACCCCTCGTCCAAGGTAAGGGGCAGTGGCTGTGCTTTGTTGGAGCAGCCGTGAAGAGATAACCCATGCCCAAGGTAAGAGAAGCCAAAGTAAGATTGTAGGTGTTGCAAGGGGGCATCAGAGGGCAGACACACTGAAACCATACTCACAGAAAACTAGTCAATCTAATCACACTAGGACCACAGCCTTGTCTAACTCAATGAAACTAAGCCATGCCCGTGGGGCAACCCAAGACAGGCGGGTCATGGTAGAGAGGTCTGATAGAATGTGGTCCACCGGAGAAGGGAATGGCAAACCACTTCAGTATTCTTGCCTTGAGAACCCCATGAACAGTATGAAAAAGCAAAATGATAGGATACTGAAAGAGGAACAGCCAGGTCAGTAGGTGCCCAATATGCTACTGGAGATCAGTGGAGAAATAACTCCAGAAAGAATTAAGAGATGGAGCCAAAGCAAAAACAATACCCAGCTGTGGATGTGACTGGTGATAGAAGCAAGGTCTGATGCTGTAAAGAGCAATATTGCATAGGAACCTGGAATGTCAGGTCCATGAATCAAGGCAAATTGGAAATGGTCAAACGAGATGGCAAGAGTGAATGTCAACATTCTAGGGATCAGCGAACTAAAATGGACTGGAATGGGTGAATTTAACTCAGATGACCATTATATCTACTACTGCGGGTAGGAATCCCTCAGAAGAAATGGAGTAGCCATCATGGTCAACAAAAGAGTCTGAAATGCAGTACTTGTATGCAATCTCAAAAACAACAGAATGATCTCTGTTTGTTTCCAAGGCAAACCATTCAACATCACTGTAATCCAAGTCTATGCCCCAACCAGTAACGCTGAAGCAGCTGAAGTTTAATGGTTCTATGAAGACCTACAAGACCTTTTAGAATTAACACCCAAAAAGATGTCCTTTTCAATATAGGGGACTGAAATGCAAAAGTAAGAAGTCAAGAAACACCTGGAGTGACAGGCAAATTTGGCCTTGGAATGCAGAATGAAACAGGGCAAAGACTAATAGAATTTTGCCAAGAAAATGCACTGGTCATAGCAAACACCCTCTTCCAACAACACAAGAGAAGACTCTACACATGGACATCACCAGATGGTCAATGCCGAAATCAGATTGATTATATTCTTTGCAGCCAAAGATGGAAAAGGTCTATACAGTCAGCAAAAACAAGACCAGGAGCTGACTGTGGCTCAGATCATGAACTCCTTATTACCAAATTCAGACTTAAATTGAAGAAAGTAGGGAAAACCGCTAGACCATTCAGTTCAGTTCAGTTCATGACCTAAATCAAATTCCTTACGATTATACAGTGGAAGTGAGAAATAGATTTAAGGGCCTAGATCTGATAGATAGAGTGTCTGATGAACTATGGACAGAGGTTTGTGACATTGTACAGGAGACAGGGATCAAGACCATCCCCATGGAAAAGAAATGCAAAAAAGTGAAATGGCTGTCTGGGGAGGCCTTACAAATAATTGTGAAAAGAAGAGAGGAGAAGAACAAAGGAGAAAAGGAAAGATATAAGCATCTGAATGCAGAGTTCCAAAGAATAGCAAGAAGAGATAAGAAAGCCTTCTTCAATGCAAAGAAACAGAGGAAAAAAACAATGGGAAAGACTAGAGATCTCTTCAAGAAAATTAGAGATACCAAGGGAACATTTCATGCAAAGATGGGCTCGATAAAGGACAGAAATGGTAGGGACCTAACAGAAGCAGAAGATATTGAGATGGCAAGAATACACAGAAGAACTGCACAAAAAAGATCTTCAAGACCCAGATAATCACGATAGTGGGATCAGTCATCTAGAGCCAGACATCCTGGAATGTGAAGTCATGTGGGCCTTAGAAAGCATCACTAAGAACAAAGCTAGTGGAGGAGATGGCATTCCAGTTGTGCTATTTCAAATCCTAAAAGATGATGCTGTGAAAGTGCTGCACTCAATATGCCAGCAAATTTGGAAAACTTAGCAGTGGCCACAGGACTGGAAAAGGTCACTTTTCACTCCAATCCCAAAGAAAGGCAATGCCAAAGAATGCTCAAACTACCGCACAATTGCACTCATCTCACATGCTAGTAAAGTAATGCTCAAAATTCTCCAAGCCAGGCTTCAGCAATACGTGAACCGTGAACTTCCAGATGTTCAAGCTGGTTTTAGAAAAGGCAGAGGAACCAGAGATCAAATTGCCAACATCCGCTGGATCATGGAAAAAGCAAGAGAGTTCCAGAAAAACATCTATTTCTGCTTTATTGACTATGCCAACGCCTTTGACTGTGTGGATCACAATAAACTGTGGAAAATTTTGAAAGAGATGGGAATACCAGACCACCTGATCTGCTTCTTGAGAAGTCTGTATGCAGGTCAGGAAGCAACAGTTAGAACTGGACATGGAACAACAGACTGGTTCCAAATAGGAAAAGGAGTATGTCAAGGCTGTATATTGTCACCCTGCTTATTTAACTTCTATGCAGAGTACATCATGAGAAACGCTGGACTGGAAGAAACACAAGCTGGAATCAAGATTGCCGGGAGAAATATCAATAACCTCAGATATGCAGATGACACCACCCTTATGGCAGAAAGTGAAGAGGAACTAAAAACCTCTTGATGAAAGTGAAAGAGGAGAGTGAAAAAGTTGGCTTAAAGCTCAACATTCAGAAAACGAAGATCATGGCATCTGGTCCCATCCCTTCATGGGAAATAGATGGGGAAACAGTGGAAACAGTGTCAGACTTTATTTTGGGGGGGCTCCAAAATCACTGCAGATGGTGATTGCAGCCATGAGATTAAAAGACGCTTTCTCCTTGGAAGGAAAATTATGAGCAACCTACATAGCATATTCAAAAGCAGAGACATTACTTTGCCGACTAAGGTCCGTCTAGTCAAGGCTGTGGTTTTTCTTGTGGTCATGTATGGATGTGAGAGTTGGACTGTGAAGAAGGCTGAGCACTGAAGAATTGATGCTTTTGAACTGTGGTGTTGGAGAAGGCTCTTGAGAGTCCCTTGGACTGCAAGGAGATCCAACCAGTCCATTCTGAAGGAGATCAGCCCTGGGATTTCTTTGGAAGGAATGATGCTGAAGCTGAAACTCCAGTACTTTGGCCACCTCATGCGAAGAGTTGACTCATTGGAAAAGACTTTGATGCTGGGAGGGATTAGGGGCAGAAGGAGAAGGGGATGACAGAGGATGAGGTAGCTGGATGGCATCACTGACTCGATGGACGCAAGTCTGAGTGAACTCGGAGTTGGTGATGGACAGTGAGGCCTGGCGTGCTGTGATTCATGGGGTCGCAAAGAGTTGGACACAACTGAGCGACTGAACTGAACTGAACTTGCATGAAATGCTCCCTTGGTTTCTCTTATTTTCTTGAAGAAATCTCTAGTCTTTCCCATTCTATTGTTTTCCTCTATTTCTTTGCACTGATCCCTGAGGAAGGCTTTCTTATCTCTCCTTGCTATTCTTTGGAACTCTGCATTCCAATGGGTGTTTTCTCCTTTCTCCTTTGTTTTTAGCTTCTCTGCTTTCCTCAGCTATTTGTAAGACCTCCTGAGACAACCATTTTACCTTTTTGCATTTCTTCTTCTTATGGGTGGTCTTGATCACTGCCTCCTGTACAATGTCATGAATCTCCATTCATAGTTCTTCAGACACTCTGTCTATCAGATATAATCCCTTGAATCTATTTCTCACTTCCACTGGATAATCATAAGGGATTTGATGTAGGTCATACCTGAATGGTCTAGTGATTTTCCACGCTTTCTTCAATTTAAGTCTGAATCTTGCAGTAAGGAGTTCATGATCTGGGCTCCAGTCAGCTCTCATTCTTATTTTCCCTGACTGTATAGAGCTTCTCCATCTTTGGCTGCAAAGAATAAAATCAGTCTGTTTTTGGTATTGACCATCTGGTTATGTCCATGTATAGAGTCTTCTCTTCTGTTGTTGGAAGAGGGTGTTTGCTATGATAAGTGTGTTCTCTTGGAAAAACTGTTACCCTTTGTCCTGATTCATTTAGTGCTCCAAGGCCACGTTTGCCTGTTGCTCCAGGTATCTCTTGACTTTTACATTGCAAGACTGGTCCAAGAAATGGCCCAAGACTTTGCTTTAAATGCTGTCATCAACCAAGAATGAAAGGAGAAGGTTAGGGAATGGAAGAATCCATTTAAGGGAGATTATTAGGTGAAGCACAGTAAATAAGGTTATGGTGGTTTTGCAGAATAACATGGAGGTCCATTCCTTAGACAAGCTTTTCTTGGTATTTAGTTATCATCCAATTCCTAGCCCAGAGAGTGAGTGACACTCCCTTACAGATGGAGATATCATTAATAAATGTAAATCTGCTTCATAAAATGGCATTTCTACTTGGTTTTCCAAGATTCTCCTGGTGCTGCTGTTTTGAAAAATTAATCAGCCCAAAATAATCCTTTTGTCAAATGGGCATATTTTAGGTATCCTGTTTTGTGCTCCCCTTGACATGTCTGTGTCCTAATTTACTTATGAATGCATCTGCGGAAGGATATCCTGATATCTTTAAGTTTTTAACTATTATGTATAGAGCTCTTGTACATTACTTGAGGCTAGATTTTACTTCATAGTTTTGCAAAGCAGTTGTCTAAATACAAGAGGTACACTTCTTGGATCCTAAGATGAGACTGTTTATATTTGGAGAAAAGTGCTAAGCTGTCCTCCAAAGTTGACTGTCCATGCATTCTACCAGCATCTTGAGTGACCTCTTGCATGATTATTTACTCTCTCTTTATCTTCTTTGGCCAGCTGTATATTTCAGTCTTTAACAAATTTTAAAGAGGTCGTTTGGTATAACTTGATTCAGAGCCTTTTACAGATATGTGTTTTGCAAATGGCACTAGTGGTGAAGAACCCACTTGCAAATGCAGGAGACATAGAAGATGTGGATTTAACCCCTGGGCTGGGAGGATCCCCTGGAGGAGGGTGTGGCAATCCATTCCAGTATTCTTGTCTGGGGAATTCCATGGACAGAGCCTGGCAGGCTACATTCCATAGGGTCACAAAGAGTAGGACATGACTGAAGCAACTGAGCATGCAGTATGTACTTTGTCTTTTGGTTTTATGAATAAGGTCTCCCATATAGTAGACATTTTTAATTTTATAAAGTCCACATTTTTTTTCTTTTGTTGATAGACTTTTTAATTAAAAGTTATTTTTTGTTTTATTTTCAATTTTGGCTACACTGTGTCTTTGTTGTGTACAGGCTTTGTCTAGTTGTAGTGGTGGGGCTACTCCTAGTTACAGTATATGGTTTTTTCTTGGAAGTGGCCTCTCTTGCTGTGGAGAATGGGATTCTAGGCTCTTGGGCCCAGTAGAAAGTATTTTAAAAATATTTTTCCTGATGCCTGAGTATAGGATATTTTTCTTTTCTGTTTTCAATTTCTTTATCGATGTCCTATAGTTTTCTTTTTTAATATAAATGTATTTATTTTAATTGGAGGCTAATTACTTTACAATATTGTATTGGTTTTGCCATACATCAACATGAATCCACCACAGGTGTACATGTGTCTCCCATCCGCATTCCATATAAATGTGTTAGTATACTGTATTGGTGTTTTTCTTTCTGGCTTACTTCAATCGGCTCCAGTTTCATCCACCTCATTAAAACTGATTCAAATGTATTCTTTTTAATGGCTGAGTAATACTCCATTGTGTATATGTACCACAGCTTTCTTATCCATTCATCTGCTGATGGACATCTAGGTTGCTTCCATGTCCTGGCTATTATAAACAGTGCTGTGATGAACAGTGCTGGCTATTATAAACAGTGCTGGGATGAACAGTACACGTGTCTCTTTCAATTCTGGTTTCCTCGGTGTGTGTGCCCAGCAGTGGGATTGCTGGGTTGTATGGCAGTTCTATTTCCAGGTTTTTAAGGAATCTCCACACTGTTCTCCATAGTGGCTGTACTAGTTTGCATTCCCAACAGTCTAAGAGGGTTCCCTTTTCTCCACACCCTCTCCAGCATTTATTGCTTGTAGACTTTTGGATAGCAGCCATTCTGACTGGTGTGGAATGGTACATCATTGTGGTTTTGATTTGCATTTCTCTGATAATGAGTGATGTTGAGCATCTTTTCATGTGTTTGTTAGCCATCTGTATGTATTCTTTGGAGAAATGTCTGTTTAGGTCTTTGGCCCATTTTTTGATTGGGTCGATTATTTTTCTGGAATTGAGCTGCAGGTGTTGCATTCATCTTTGTGAGATTAATTCTTTGTCAGTTGCTTCATTTGCTATTATTTTCTCCAATTCTGAAGGCTGTCTTTTCACCTTGCTTAGAGTTTCACTTGTTGTACAGAAGCTTTTAATTTTAATTAAGTCCCATTTGTTTATTTTCAGCTGTGAAGCCATCTGGACCTGGGCTTTTGTTTGCTGGAAGATTTCTGATTACAGTTTCAGTTTCTGTGCTTGCGATGGGTTTGTTAAGATTATCTATTTCTTTCTGGTTCAGTTTTGGAAAGTTGTACTTTTCTAAGAATTTGTCCATTTCTTCCAAGTTTTCCATTTTATTGTCATATAATTGCTGATAGTAATCTGTTATGATCCTTTGTATTTCTGTGTTGTCTGTTGTGATCTCTCCATTTTCATTTCTAATTTTACTGATTTTATTTTTCTCCCTTTGTCTCTTGATGAGTCTGGGTAATAGTTTGTCAATTTTATTTGTCCTCTCAAAGAACCAGCTATTGTCTTTGTTGATTTTTCCTATGGTCTCATGTTTCTTTTGCATTTATTTCTGCTCTCATTTTAAAGATTTCTTTTCTTATGCTAACCCTGGGGTTCTCCATTTCTTCCTTTTCTAGTTGCTTTAGGTGTAGAGTTAAGTTATTTATTTGACTTTTTTCTTGTTTCTTGAGGTATTCCTGTATTGCTATGAACTTTCCCCTTAGCACTGTTTTTACAGTGTCCCAGAGGTTTTGGGTTGTGTTTTCATTTTCATTTGTTTCTATGCATATTTTGATTTCTTTTTTGATTTCTTTTGTGATTTGTTGGTTATTCAGCAGTGTGTTGTTCAGCATCCATATGTTGGAATTTTTAATAGTTTTTCTCCTGTAATTGAGATCTAATCTTGCTGCATGGTGGTCAGAAAAGATGCTTGGAAAGATTTCAATTTTTTTAAATTTACCAAGGCTAGATTTATGGCCCAGGATATGATCTATCCTGGAGAAGGTTCCGTGTGCACTTGAGAAAAAGGTGAAATTCATTATTTTGGGGTGAAATGTCTTGTAGATATCAATTAGGTCTAACTGGTCTATTGTATCATTTAAAGTTTGTGTTTCCTTGTTAATTTTCTGTTTAGGTGATCTATCCATAGGTGTGGGTGGGGTATTAAAGTCTCCCACTATTATTGTGTTATTGTTAATTTCCCCTTTCATACTTGTTAGCATTTGTCTTACATATTGTGTGCTCCTTTGTTGGGTGCATATATAGTTATGATTGTTATATCTTCTTCTTGGATTGATCCTTTGATCATTATGTAGTGGCCTTCTTTGTCTGTTTCCACGGCCTTTATTTCAAAGTCTATGTTATCTGATATGAGTATGGCTACTCCTGCTTTCTTTTGATCTCTATTTGTGTGGAAGGTCTTTTTCCAGCCCTTCACTTTCAGTCTGTATGTGTCCCTTGTTTTGTGGTGGGTCTCCTGTAGACAACATGAATAAGGGTCTTTTTTTTGTATCCATTCGGCCAGTCTTTGTCTTTTGGTTGGGGCATTCAGCCCATTTAGTTTAAGGTAATTATTGATAAGTATTATCCCAGTGCCATTTACTTTATTGTTTGGTCAAGTTTATACATACTTTTTGTGTTTCCTGTCTAGAGAAGATCCTTTAGCATTTGTTTGAGAGCTGGTTTGGTGGTGCTGAATTCTCTCAGCTTATGCTTGTCTGTAGTTGTGTGTCCTACTCTTGTGTGTGTCTCTCTGTGTGTCTCTCAATGTGTGTGTCTCTCAGTGTGTTTGTGTTTCTCTCTCAGTATGTCTGTCTCGCTCTGAGTGTGTGTGTCTCTCTCTGAGTGTGTGTGTCTCTGTTTGTGTCTTTCTCAGGGTGAGTGTGGTTCTCAGTGTGTGTGTGTCAGTGTGCATGTGTGTCTCTCTCTGTAAGTGTATGACTCTCAGTGTGTATGTCTGTCCATTGTGTGTCTCTCTGTGTCTCTGTGTGTGTCTCTCAGTGTTTGTGACTCTCTCTAAGTGTTTAAGTCTCTCTCAGTATGTGTGTCTTTCAGTGTGTGTTTCTCTCTTTCAGTGTGGATGTCTCTCCCTTTCCGTGTGTGTGTGTGTGTCTCTCTCTCTATGCGTATGTCTCTAAGTGTGTGTGTGTGTGTGTGTCTGTGTGTGTCTCCATGTGTCACTGTGTGTGGCTCACAGTGTTTGTGTCTCTCTACCAGTGTGTGTGTCTCTCTCAGTGTGAGTGTGTCTGATTCTCAGTGTGTGTGTGTGTGTCTTGCTCTCAGGAGTGTGTGTCTCTTCCTGGATGAGGGTGTTTCTGTGTGTGTGTGTCCCTGTCAGTTTGCCTGACTCTGTGTGTCTTTATGTGTGCCTCTCGGTATGTGTGTTTCTCAGTGTGTTTTTCTCTCTCTCTCAGTATGTGTGCCTTTCAGTGTGTCTTTTTCATTGTGTGTCTGGTTCTTAGTGTGTGTGTGCCTCTCTCTGTATGTGTATGTCTCTCAGTGTGTGTGTCCCTCTCAGTTTGCATGTCTCTGTGTGTCTCTGTGTGTGTCTCTGAGTGTGTTTTTGTGTCTCTCTCAGTGTGTGTGTCTCTCTCAGTGTGAGTGTGTCTGGTTATTAGTGTGTGTTTGTGTGTGTGTTTTTGTTTTTCTCTCTCTGTAAGGGTATGTCTCTCAGTGTGTGTATCTCTCAGTTGTGTGTCTGTATGTGTATGTGTGTGTTTCTCAGTGTTTGTGACTCTCTCTCAGTGTGTGTGTCTCTCTGTGTGTGTCTCTCTCTGTATGTGTATGTCTTTCAGTGTGTGTGTCTCTATGTGTCTCTGTGTGAGTCTCTCAGTGTGTGTGAATCAGTGTGCATGGCTCTCTCAGTGTCTGTGTGTCTCACAGTGTGCATGGGTCTCTCTGTGGGTGTATGTCTTTCAGTGTATGTGTCTCTCAGTGTGTGTGTGTTTATGTGTCTCAGTGTGTGTCTCTCAGCGTGTATGTCTCTCTCAGTGTGTGTGTGTCTCTCACTGTGTGTTTCTGTCTCTCATTGCAGATGTCTCACTTTCTCAGTGTGTGTGTGTCTTTCTCAATGAGTGTGTTTCTGTATGTTTTGTGTTCAATCTTACAAAGTGTGTGTGTCTACTCTCATATAGTGTGTCTTTCTCAGTGTGAGTGTGTCTCTCAGTGTATTTGTGTGTGTGTGTTTGTCTGTCTCTCTCAGTGTGCATAGCTAACTCTCATTGTGTGTGTCCCTTTCAGTGTGAAGGTCCCTTTCAGTGTGTGTGTCTCTGTGTGACCCTCACCATGTCTCTGTTTGTGATTCTCCCATGAGTACGTTTGTGTGTCTCAGTGAGTGTGTGTTTCTGTATGTTTTGTGTTCAATCTTACACAGTGTGTGTGTCTACTCTCATATAGTGTGTGTCTTTCTCAGTGTGAGTGTGTCTCTCAGTGTGTTTGTGTGTGTTTGTGTGTGTGTGTGTCTATCTCGGTGTGCATGGCTAACTCTTAGTGTGTGTGTGTCCCATGCAGTGTGAGTGTCCCTTTCAGTGTGTGTTTTTCTGTGTGACTCTCGCAATGTCTCAGTGTGAGTGTGTTTCTCAGTGTGTTTGTGTGTGTTTCTGAGTATGTGTTTGTCTCTCTCGCCCAGTGTGTGTCTCTGTGTGTCTTGGTGTGACTCTCAATATGTCCAGTGTGAGTGTGTCTCTCAGTGTGTTTGTGTGTGTTTGTCTCTCTCAGTGTGCATGCCTAACTCTCAGTGTTTGTGTGTCCCTTTCAGTGTGAAGGTCGCTTTCACTGTGTGTGTCTCTGTGTGACCCTCACCATGCCTGTTTGTGATTCTCCCATGAGTACATTTGTGTGTCTCAATGAGTGTGTGTTTCTGTATGTTTTGTGTTCAATCTTACACAGTGTGTGTGTCTACTCTCATATAGTATGTGTCTTTCTCAGTGTGAGTGTGTCTCTCAGTGTGTTTGTGTGTGTGTGTGTGTCTCTCTCAGTATGCATGGCTAACTCTCAGTGTGTGTGTGTGTCCCTTTCAGTGTGTGTGTCTCTGTGTGACTCTTTCAATGTCTCTGTGTGTCTCCAAGTGTTTCTCACTCTCCATGTGTGTGTTTCTGTCTCATTGTGTGTCTACCTAGGTGTTGCAGGTCTCTTTCGTAGTGTCTGGGTGTGTTGCTCAATGTGTGTGTCTCTCCCTCTAAGGTGTGCGTGTGTCTCTCTCAGGGATTGTGTGTCTCTCACAATGTGTGAATGTGTGGTTCGCTCTGTGTGTTTAAGTTTTTCTCCCTCAGTGTGTGTGTGTGTCTTGCTTTAAGGAGTGTGTATCTCTTCTTGGATGAGGGTGTCTCTCAGTGTGTGTGTCCCTGTCAGTTTGCCTGTCTCTGTGTGTCTCTGCATGTCTCTCAGTATGTGTGTCTCTCAGTATGTGTGTCTCTCAGTGTGTTTTTCTGTCTCTCTCAGTGTGTCTCATTGTGAGGGTGCCTGGTTCTTTGAGTGTGTGTGTGTCTCGCTCTGGATGTGTATATCTCTCAGTGTGTGTGTCTCTCAATGTGTGTATCTCTATGTGTCTCTGTGTGGGTCTCTTAGGGTTTGTGACTCTCAGTGTGTATGTCTCTCTCAGTATCTGTGTGTCTCGCAGTGTGTGTGTGTCTCTCGGTATCTGTATGTCTCTCAGTGTGTTTCTCTCAGTATGTGTGTCTCTGGGTGTCTCTGGGTGTGTCTCAGAGTGTTTGTGTCTCTCTCAGCATGTATGTCTCTGTGTGTGTGTCTCTCACTCTGTTTTTCTGTCTCTCATTGTGGATGTCTCTCTTTCTCAGTGTGTGTGTGCCTTTCTAAATGAGTGTGTGTTTCTGTATGTTTTGTGTTCAATCTTATACAGTGTGTGTGTCTACTCTCATATACTGTGCGTATCTCTCTCAGTGTGAGTGTGTTTTCTCAGTGTGTTTGTGTTTCTCTCAGTGTGTGCCTCTCTGAGTGTGTGTGTCTCTGTGTGTATCTCTCTCAGTGTGAGTGTGTTTGGTTCTCAGTGTGTGTGTGTGTCAGTGTGCATGTGTATCTCTCTCTGTATGTGTATGAATCTCAGTGTGTGTGTCTGCCCGTTGTTTGTCTGTATGTGTCTTTGTGTGTGTCTCTCAGTGTTTGTGACTCTCTCAAAGTGTTTAAGTCTCTCTCAGTGTGTGTCCTTCTCTGAGTGTGTCTCTCTCGTGAGCGTGCCTGGTTCTTAGTGTGTGTGTGTGTTTCTCCCTCTGTATGTTTATGTCTCTCAGTATGTGTGTCCCTCTAAGTTTGCATGTCTCTGCGTGTCTCGGTGTGTGTCTCTCAGTGTGTTTTGACTCTATCAGTGTGTGTCTCTCTCTCAGTGTAAATGTGTCTGATTCTCCATGTGTGTGTATGTGTGTCTTGCTCTCAGGAGTGTGTCTCTTCCTGCATGAGGGTGTCTCTCTCAGTATGTGTGTCCCTGTCAATTTACCTGTCTCTGTGTGTATCTCTCACTATGTGTGTCTCAGTATGTTTTTCTCTCTCTCAATATGTGTCTCTCTCATGTCTCTCACATTGTGAGTGTGTCTCGTTCTTTGTGTGTGTGTGTTTCTCCCTCTGTATGTGTATGTCTCTCAGTGTGCGTGTTCCTCGCAGTTTGCATGTCTCTGTCTCTGAGTGTGTCTCTCAGTGTTATTTTTCTCTCTCTCAGTGTGTGTCTCTCTCAGTGTGTCTCATTGTGAGGGTGTCTGGTTCTTCGAGTATTTTTGTGTGTCTCTGTCTGTATGTGTATATCTCCCAGTGTGTGTGTCTCTCTCAGTGTGAGTGTGTCTGGTTCTTTTTGTGTGTGTGTCTGTGTTTTGTTTTTCTCTCTCTGTGAGGGTATGTCTCTCAGTGTGTTTGTCTCTCAATGTGATTTTGTCTCTCTGTGTGTGTCTCTGTAAGTGTGTGTGTCTCTCTCAGTGTGAGTGTGTGTGGTTCTCTGTATTTCCATGTTTTTGTTTTTCTCTCTGTGGAAGAGTGTCTCTCACTGTGTGTATCTCTCAGTTGTGTGTCTGTATGTGTCTGTGTCTGTGTTTCTCAGTATTTGTGACTCTCTCTTAGTGTGTATGTCTCTATCAGTTTGTACATATCTATTAGTGTGTGTGTGTCACTCTCTGTATGTGTAGTCTCTCAGTGTGTGTGTCCCTCTCACTTTGCATGTCTCTGTGTGTCTCTGTGTGTTTCTCTCAGTGTGTTTTTAACACTCTCTCATTGTGTGTCTCTCTCAGGATGTGTGTCTCCCAGTGTGTTTTTCTCTCTCTCAGTGTGTGTCTCTGTCAGAGTGTCTCTCTCTTTGTGAGTGTGCCTGGTTCTTAGTGTGTGTCTGTATTTCTCCCACCATATGTGTGTCTCTCTCAGTGTGTGAGTCCGTCTAAGTTAGGCAGCCTCTGTGTGTTTCCCTCAGTGTGTTTTGACTCTCTGAGTGTGTGTCTCTCAGTGTGTTTTTCTCTCTATTTCAGTGTGCCTCTCTGAGTGTGTCTTTCTAGTTGTGTGTTTTTTTCCTCTGTCTCTGTGTCCCTGTCAGTGTGTTTCTCTCATTGTGCGTGTGCCTGGTTCTTTGTGTGTGTGTTTGTGTTTCTCCCACTTCATGGTGTATGTGTCTCAGTGTGTGTGTACCTGTCAGTTTGCATGTCACTGTGTCTCTTTGTGTTACTCTCAGTGTGTTTTTAACACTCTCAGTGTGTGTTTCCTCTCAGTATGTGTTCCTCTCAGTGTGTTTTTTTCTCTCTCGCAGTGTGTGTCTCTGTCAGCGTGTCTCTCTCATTGTCAGTGTGCCTGGTTCTTCGTGTGTGTCTGTATTTCTCCCACTGTATGTGTGTGTCTCTCAGGGTGTGTGTCGCTCTCAGGTTGCATGTCTCTGTGGGTCTCCGTGTGTTTCTCTCAGTGTGTTTTGACTGTGTGAAAGCGTGTGTCTGTCTCAGTGTGTTGTCTCTGTCAGTGTGAGTGTGTCTGATTCTCAGGGTTTGTGTGTGTCTTGCGCTCAGGAGTGTGTGACTCTTCCTGGATGAGGGTTTCTCTCAGTGTGTGTGTCCTTGTCAGTTCGCTGTGTCTGTGTGTCTCTGGCCTTGTCACTGTGTATGTGTGTCTGTGAGCATGTGTGCTCTCAGTGTCTTTTTGTCTATCTCTCAGTGTGTGTCTCTCTCAGTGAGTGTCTCTGTCAGTTTGTCACTCATTTTTTTCCCTCTGTCTGTCAGTGTGTGTCTCTGTCAGTGTGTCTCTCTCATTGTGAGTGTGTCTGTTTCTTAGTGTGTGTGTATGTTTCCCCCAATGTATGTGTATGTCTCTCTGTGTGTATATCTCTCTGAATTTGCATGTGCCTGTTTGTCTCTGTATGAGTCTCTCAGTGTGTTTGGAGTCTCTTAATGTGTGTGTCTCTGTGTGTGTGTGTCTCTGTCAGTGTGAGTGTGTCTGATTCTCAGTGTTTGTGTTTGTTTGCTGTCAGGAGTGTGTGGTTCTCCCACTGTGTGTGTATGTCTCTGAGTGTGTGTGTCCCAGTGAGTTTGCCTCTCTGTGTGTCTCTGTGTGTGTCTCTCTGTATGTGTGTGTCTCTCAGTGTCTTTTGACTCTGTGTGTGTGTGTCTGTCTCAATAAGTGTGTCTGTGTAAGTGTGTGTTTCTGTCTCAGTGTGAGTGTGTCTGATGCTCAGTGTTTGTGTTTGTTTGCTCTCAGGAGTGTGTGTTTCTCTCACTGTATGTGTATGTCTCTCAGTGTGTGTGTCCCTCTCCGTTTGCATGTCTCTGTGTGTCTGTGTGTGTGTCTCTCAGTGTTTTTTCATTCTCTCTCAGTGTGTGTGTCCCTCTCAGTGTGAGTGTGTCTGGTTCTCAGTGTTTGCAGGTGTATTGCTCTCAGGAGTGTTTCTCTTCCTGGATGAGGGTGTCTCTCAGTGTGTGTGTCGCTCTCAGTTTGCATGTCTCTGTGTGTCTCTGTGTGTTTCTCTCACTGTATGTGTTGTCTCTCAGTGTGTGTGTCCCTCTCAGTTTGCATGTCTCTGTGTGTCTCTGTGTGTTTCTCTCAGTGTGTTTTTAACACTCTCTCAGTGTGTGTCTCTCTCAGGATGTGTGTCTCCCAGTGTGTTTTTCTCTCTCTCAGTGTGTGTCTCTGTCAGAGTGTCTCTCTCTTTGTGAGTGTGCCTGGTTCTTAGTGTGTGTCTGTATTTCTCCCACCATATGTGTGTCTCTCTCAGTGTGTGAGTCCGTCTAAGTTAGGCAGCCTCTGTGTGTTTCCCTCAGTGTGTTTTGACTCTCTGAGTGTGTGTCTCTCAGTGTGTTTTTCTCTCTATTTCAGTGTGCCTCTCTGAGTGTGTCTTTCTAGTTGTGTGTTTTTTTCCTCTGTCTCTGTGTCCCTGTCAGTGTGTTTCTCTCATTGTGCGTGTGCCTGGTTCTTTGTGTGTGTGTTTGTGTTTCTCCCACTTCATGTGTATGTGTCTCAGTGTGTGTGTACCTGTCAGTTTGCATGTCACTGTGTCTCTTTGTGTTACTCTCAGTGTGTTTTTAACACTCTCAGTGTGTGTTTCCTCTCAGTATGTGTTCCTCTCAGTGTGTTTTTTTCTCTCTCGCAGTGTGTGTCTCTGTCAGCGTGTCTCTCTCATTGTCAGTGTGCCTGGTTCTTCGTGTGTGTCTGTATTTCTCCCACTGTATGTGTGTGTCTCTCAGGGTGTGTGTCGCTCTCAGGTTGCATGTCTCTGTGGGTCTCCGTGTGTTTCTCTCAGTGTGTTTTGACTGTGTGAAAGCGTGTGTCTGTCTCAGTGTGTTGTCTCTGTCAGTGTGAGTGTGTCTGATTCTCAGGGTTTGTGTGTGTCTTGCGCTCAGGAGTGTGTGACTCTTCCTGGATGAGGGTTTCTCTCAGTGTGTGTGTCCTTGTCAGTTTGCTGTCTCTATCTGTCTCTGGGCTTGTCCCTCTGTATGTGTGTCTCTCAGCATGTGTGTCTCTTAGTTTGTTTTTCTCTCTATCTCAGTGTGCCTCTCTCTGACTGTGTCTTTCTAATTGTGTTTCTCTCTCTCCCTCTCTCTCTCTCTCTCTCTCTGTCAGTGTGTTTCTCTCATTGTGAGTGTGCGTAGCTGTTTTTGTGTGTTTGTGTGTCTCTCCCACGTTATGTGCATGTGTCTCAGTGTGTGTTTACCTGTCAGTTTGCATGTCTCTGTGTCTCTGTTTGTTTCTCTCAGAGTGTTTTTAACACTCTCTCAGTGTGTGTCTCTCTCAGGATGTGTGTCTCCCAGTGTGTGTTTCTCTCTCTTAGTGTGTTTCTCTGTCAGTATGTCTCTCTCTTTTTGAGTGTGCCTGGTTCTTAGTGTGTGTCTGTATATCTCCCACCATATGTGTTTGTCTCTCAGTGTTTTAGACCCTCTATGTTAGTGTGCCTCTGTGTGTTTCCCTCAGTGTGTTTTGACTCTCTGAATGTGTGTCTCTGTGTTTTTCTCTTTTTTTCAGTGTGCCTCTCTCTGAATGTGGCTTTCTAATTGTGTTTTTTTTCCTCTCTCTCTCTCTCTGTGTCCCTGTCAGTGTGTTTCTCTCATCATGAGTGTGCCTGGTTCTTTGTGTGTGTGTTTGTGTGTTTCTCCCACTTTATGTGTATGTGTCTCAGTGTGTGTGTACCTGTCAGTTTGCATGTCACTGTGTCTCTTTGTGTTACTCTCAGTGTGTTTTTAACACTCTCAGTGTGTGTCTCTCAGTGTGTGTTCCTCTCAGTGTTTTTTTTTTCTCTCTCGCAGTGTGTGTCTCTGTCAGTGTTTCTCTCTCATTGTCAGTGTGCCTGGTTCTTAGTGTGTTTGTGTGTTTCTCCCAGTGTATGTGTCTGTCTCTCTGTGTGTATGTCTCTCTGAGTTTGCATATGTCTGTTTTTGCTCGGTATGAATCTGTATGTGTTTTGCGTCTCTGAATGTGTGTGTCTCTGTGTGTGTGTTTCTCTCAGTGTGAGTGTGTCTGATTCTCAGTGTTTGTGTTTGTTTGCTCCCAGGAATGTGTTTCTCCCACTGTATGTGTATGTCTCTGAGTGTGTGTGTCCCAGTGAGTTTGCCTCTCTGTGTGTCTCTGTGTGTGTCTCTCTGCATGTGTGTCTCTCTCAGTGTGTTTTGACTCTGTGTGTGTGTGTCTCTCTCAATAAGTGTGTCTCTCTCAGTGTGTGTGTCTCTGTGTGAGTGTGTCTGATTCTTAGTGTTTGAGTTTGTTTGCTCTCAGGAGTGTGTGTTTCTCTCACTGTATGTGTATGTCTCTCAGTGTGTGTGTCCCTCTCAGTTTGCATGTCTCTGTGTGTCTCTGTGTGTGTCTCTCAGAGTGTTTTGACTCTCTCTCAGTGTGTGTGTCCCTCTCAGTGTGAGTGTGACTGATTCTCAGTGTTTGTGGGTGTCTTGCTCTCAGGAGAGTTTGTCTTCCTGGATGATTGTGTCTCTGAGTGTGTGTATCCCTGTCAGTTTGCCTGTCTCTGTGTGTGTCTGTGTGTGTCTCTGAGTATGTGTGTCTCTCAGTGTGTTTTTCTGTCTCTCTCAGTGTGTGTCTTTCTCAGTGTGTCTCTCTCATTTTGTTTTTGTATCTCTCAGTGTGTGTGTCTGCCAGTGTGTTTCTCTCATTGTGAGTGTGCCTGGTTCTTAGTGCGTGTGTGTGTGTTTCTCCCTCTGTATGTGTATATCTCTCAATATGTGTCTCTCTGTTTGCATGTTTCTGCGTGTCTCTGCATGTGTCTCTCAGTGGGTTTTGAGTCTCTGATTGTGTGTGTCTCTCTCAGTTTGAGTGTGTCTGATTCTCAGTGTTTGTGTTTGTTTGTTTGCAGGAATTGTGTGTCTCCCACTGTATGTGTAAGTCCCTTAGTATGTGTGTCCCTGTGAGTTTGCCTGTCTGTGTGTCTCTGTGTGAGTCTCTCAGTTTGTGTGCGTGTCTCAGTGTGTTTTTCACTGTCTCTCAGTGTGTGTCTCTCTCAGGGATTCTCTCTAATTGTGAGCATGCCGGTTGTTAGTGTGTGTGTGTGTGTTTCTCCCTCTGTACGTGTATGTCTCCCAGTGTGTGTGTCTGTCTCAGTTTACATGTTTGTTTGTGTTTCCGTGTGTGTCTCTCAGTGTGTTTTGAGTCTCTGAATGTATGTGTCTCTCTCAGTGTGTGTGTGTCTCCCAGTGTGAGTGTGTCTGATTCTCAGTGTTTTTGTTTGTTTGCTCTCAGGAATGTGTGTTTTCTCAGCTGTATGTGTTTGTCTCTCAGTATGTGTGTCCCAGTGAGTTTGCCTGTCTGTGTGTCTCTGTGTGTTTCTCTCAGTGTATTCTCTCAGTGTATTTTTAACACTCTCTCAGTGTGTCTCTCTCAGGATGTGAGTCTCTCAGTGTCTCTGTCTCTGTCAGTGTCTCTGTCAGTGTGTCTTTCTCTTTGTGAGTGTGCCTGCTTCTCAGTGTGTGTCTGTATTTCTCGCCCTGTATTTCTGTGTCTCTCAGTGTGTGTGTCCCACTCAGGTTGCGTGTGTCTGTGTGTCTCTGTGTGTTTCTCTCAGTGTGTTTTGACTCTCTGAATGTGTGTGTCTATCTCAGTATGTTGTCTCTCTCAGGTTGAGTGTGTCTGATTCTCAGTGTTTGTGTTTGTTTGCTCTCAGGAATGTGTGTTTCTCCGACTGTATGTGTAAGTCCCTCAGCATGTGTGACCCTGTGTGTTTGCTATCTGTGTGTGTCTGTGTGTGTCTCTCTGTGTGCGTCTCTCAGTGTGCTTTTCACTGTCTCCCGGTGTTTGTCTCTCTCAGGGATTCTCTCTAACTGTGAGCATGCCCGTTGTTAGTGTGTGTGTTTCTCCCTATTCACGTGTATGTCTCCCAGTGTGTGTGCCTGTCTCAGTTTACATGCTTCTTTATGTCTCTGTGTGAGTCTCTTAGTATGTGTGCATGTCTCAGGGTGTTTCTAACTGTCTCTCAGTGTGTGTCTGTCTCAGGGATTCTCTCTAATTGTGAGGGTGTTGGTTGTTAGTGTGTGTGTGTGTTTTTCCCTCTGTACATGTATGTCTCCCAGTGTGTGTGTCTGTCTCAGTGTACATGTTTCTTTGTGTTTCCGTGTGTGTCTCTCAATGTGTTTTGAGTCTCTGAATGTATGTGTCTCTCTCAGTGTGTGTGTGTCTCCCAGTGTGAGTGGGTCTGATTCTCAGTGTTTGTGGTTGTTTGCACTCAGGAATGTGTGTTTCCCCAGCTGTATGTGTATGTCTCTCAGTGTGTGTGTCACAGTGAGTTTGCCTGTCTGTCTCTGTGTGTTTCTCAGTGTTTTTAACACTCTCTCAGATGTGTGTCTCTCAGTGTGTTTTTGTCTCTTTCACGTTGTGTCTCTGTCAGTGTCTTTCTCTTTGTGAGTGTGCCTGCTTCTGAGTGTGTCTGTATTTCTCGCACTGTATGTGTGTGTCTCTCAGTGTGTGTGTCACTCTCAGGTTGCATGTCTTTGTGTGTCTCTTTGTGTTTCTCTCAGTGTGTTTTGACTCTCTGAATGTGTGTGTCTGTCTCAGTGTGTTGTCTCTCTCAGTGTGAGTGTGTCTGATTCTCAGGGGTTTTGGGTGTCTTGCTCTCAGGAGCGTTTCTCTTCCTGGATGAGGGTGTCTCTCAGTGTGTGTGTCCCTCTCAGTGTGAGTGTGTCTGATTCTCAGTGTTTGCGGGTGTCTTTGTCTCAGGAGTGTTTCTCTTCCTAGATGAGGGTGTCTCTCAGTGTGTGTGTCCCTCTCAGTGTGTGTCTGATTCTCAGGTTTTTCAGGTGTCTTGCTCTCCGGAGTGCTTCTCTTCCTGGATGAGGGTGTCTCTCAGTGTGTCCCTGTCAGTTTGCCTGTCTCTGTGTGTCTCTGTGTGTGTCTCTGAGTATGTGTGTCTCTCAGTGTGTTTTTCTGTCTCTCTCAGTGTGTGTCTTTCTCAGTGTGTCTCTCTCATTGTGTTTTAGTATCTAGCTCAGTGTGTGTGTCTCCCAGTGTGTTTCGGTCATGGTGAGTGTGCCTGGTTCTTGGTGTGTGTGTGTGTGTTTTTCCCTCTGAATGTGTATGTCTCTCAGTGTGTGTCTCTCTCAGTTTGCCTGTCTCTGCGTGTCTCTGCATGTGTCTCATAGTGGGTTTTGAGTCTCTGAATGTGTGTGTCTGTCTCAGTGTTTGTGTCTCACTCATTGTGTGTCTGATTTTCAGTGTTTGTGTTTGTTTGCTCTCAGGACTGTGTGTTTCTCCCATTGTGTGTGTATCTCTCTGAATGTGTGTGCCAGTGAGTTTGCCTCTCTGTGTGTCTCTGTTTGTGTCTCTCTCTATGTATGTGTCTCTCAGTGTGTTTTGACTCTCTGTGTGTGTGTCTCTCTAAATAATTGTGTCTCTCTACGTGTGTGTGTCTCTCTCAGTGTGAGTGTGTCTGATTCTCAGTGTTTGTTTGTTATCAGGAGTTTGTGTTTCTCTCACTGAATGTGTACTTCTCTCAGTGTGTGTGTCCCTCTCAGTTTGCATGTCTCTGTGTGTCTCTGTGTGTGTCTCTCAGTGTGATTTCACTCTCTCTCATTGTGTGTGTCCCTCTCATTGTGAGTGTGTCTGATTCTCAGTGTTTGCGGGTGTCTTACACTCAGGAGTGTGTGACTCTTCCTGGATGAGGGCGTTCTCAGTGTGTGTGTCCCTATATGTTTGCCTGTCTCTGTGTGTCTCTGTGTGTGTGTCTCAGTATGTGTGTCTCTCAGTGTGTTCTGTCACTCTCAGTGTGTGTCTTTCTCAGTGTGTCTCTCTCATTATGTTTTTGTATCTCTCTCAGTGTGTATCTCAGTCAGTGTGTTTCTCTCATTGTGAGTGTGCCTGGTTCTTAAGGTGTGTGTGTATTTCTCCCTCTGTATGTGTATGTCTCTCAGTGTGTATCTCTCTCATTTTGCCTGTCTCTGCGTGTCTCTGCATGTGTCTCACAGTGGGTTTTGAGTCTCTGAATGCGTGGGTCTGTCTCAGTGTGTGTGTGTCTCTCAGTGTGAGTGTGTCTGATTCTCAGTGTTTGTGTTTGTTTGCTCCCAGGAATGTGTTTCTCCCACTGTATGTGTATGTCTCTGAGTGTGTGTGTCCCAGTGAGTTTGCCTCTCTGTGTGTCTCTGTGTGTGTCTCTCTGCATGTGTGTCTCTCTCAGTGTGTTTTGACTCTGTGTGTGTGTCTCTCTCAATAAGTGTGTCTCTCTCAGTGTGTGTGTCTCTCTCAGTGTGAGTGTGTCTGATTCTCAGTGTTTGAGTTTGTTTGCTCTCAGGAGTGTGTTTCTCTCACTGTATGTGTATGTCTCTCAGTGCGTGTGTCCCTCTCAGTTTGCATGTCTCTGTGTGTCTCTGTGTGTGTCTCTCAGAGTGTTTTGACTCTCTCTCAGTGTGTGTGTCCCT
The DNA here is from genome assembly GCF_001704415.2 of Capra hircus. Classification (NCBI taxonomy): domain Eukaryota; kingdom Metazoa; phylum Chordata; class Mammalia; order Artiodactyla; family Bovidae; genus Capra; species Capra hircus. The sequence goes on along the minus strand of NW_017189818.1, from coordinate 21,549 downwards.
CTCAGTGTGAGTGTGACTGATTCTCAGTGTTTGTGGGTGTCTTGCTCTCAGGAGAGTTTGTCTTCCTGGATGATTGTGTCTCTGAGTGTGTGTATCCCTGTCAGTTTGCCTGTCTCTGTGTGTGTCTGTGTGTGTCTTTGAGTATGTGTGTCTCTCAGTGTGTTTTTCTGTCTCTCTCAGTGTGTGTCTTTCTCAGTGTGTCTCTCTCATTTTGTTTTTGTATCTCTCAGTGTGTGTGTCTGCCAGTGTGTTTCTCTCATTGTGAGTGTGCCTGGTTCTTAGTGTGTGTGTGTGTGTGTTTCTCCCTCTGTATGTGTATCTCTCTCAATATGTGTCTCTCTGTTTGCATGTCTCTGCATGTCTCTGCATGTGTCTCTCAGTGGGTTTTGAGTCTCTGATTGTGTGTGTCTCTCTCAGTTTGAGTGTGTCTGATTCTCAGTGTTTGTGTTTGTTTGTTTGCAGGAATGTGTGTTTCTCCCACTGTATGTGTAAGTCCCTTAGTATGTGTGTCCCTGTGAGTTTGCCTGTCTGTGTGTCTCTGTGTGAGTCTCTCAGTTTGTGTGCGTGTCTCAGTGTGTTTTTCACTGTCTCTCAGTGTGTGTCTCTATCAGTGATTTTCTCTAATTGTGAGCGTGCCGCTTGTTAGTGTGTGTGTTTCTCCCTCTGTACGTGTATGTCTCCCAGTGTGTGTGTCTGTCTCAGTTTACATGTTTGTTTGTGTTTCCGTGTGTGTCTCTCAGTGTGTTTTGAGTCTCTGAATGTATGTGTCTCTCTCAGTGTGTGTGTGTCTCCCAGTGTGAGTGTGTCTGATTCTCAGTGTTTTTGTTTGTTTGCTCTCAGGAATGTGTGTTTTCCCAGCTCTATGTGTTTGTCTCTCAGTGTGTGTGTCACAGTGATTTTGCCTGTCTGTGTCTCTGTGTTTCTCTCAGTGTATTTTTAACACTCTCTCAGTGTGTCTCTCTCAGGATGTGAGTCTCTCAGTGTGTTTTTGTCTCTTTCACATTGTGTCTCTGTCAGTGTGTCTTTCTCTTTGTGAGTGTGCCTGCTTCTTAGTGTGTGTCTGTATTTCTCGCACTGTATTTCTGTGTCTCTCAGTGTGTGTGTCCCACTCAGGTTGCGTGTGTCTGTGTGTCTCTGTGTGTTTCTCTCAGTGTGTTTTGACTCTCTGAATGTGTGTGTCTATCTCAGTATGTTGTCTCTCTCAGGTTGAGTGTGTGTGATTCTCAGTGTTTGCGGGTGTCTTGCTCTCAGGAGTGTTTCTCTTCCTGGATGAGGGATTCTCTCAGTGTGAGTGAGCCTGTCAGTTTGCCTGTCTCTGTGTGTGTCTGTGTGTGTCTCTCAGCATGTGTGTCTCTCAGTGTGTTTCTCTGTCTCTCTCAGTGTGTGTCTTTCTCAGTGTGTCTCTCTCATTTTTCTTTGTATCTCTCACAGTATATATCTCTGTCAGTGTGTTTCTCTCATTGTGAGTGTTCCTGGTTCTCAAGGTGTGTGTGTGTTTCTCTCTCTGTATGTGTATGTCTCTCAGTGTATGTCTCTCTCAGTTTGCCTGTCTCTGCGTGTCTCTGCATGTGTCTCACAGTGGGTTTTGAGTCTCTGAATGTGTGGATCTGTCTCAGTGTGTGTATCTCTCTCAGTGTGAGTGTGTCTGATTCTCAGTGTTTGTGTTTGTTTGCTCCCAGGAATGTGTGTTTCTCCCACTGTATGTGTATGTCTCTTAGTGTGTGTGTCCCAGTGACTTTGCCTCTCTGTGTGTCTCTGTGTGTGTCTCTCTGCTTGTGTGTGTCTCTCAGTGTGTTTTGACTCTCTGTGTGTGTGTCTCTCTCAATAAGTGTGTCTCTCTCAGTGTGTGTGTCTGTCTCAGTGTGAGTGTGTCTGATGCTCAGTGTTTGTGTTTGTTTGTTATCAGGAGTTTGTGTTTCTCTCACTGAATGTGCATGCATCTCAGTGTGTGTGTCCCTCTCAGTTTGCATGTCTCTGTGTGTCTCTGTGTGTGTATCTCAGTGTGTTTTCACTCTCTCTCAGTGTGTGTGTCCCTCTCAGTGTGAGTGTGTCTCATTCTCAGTGTTTGTGGGTGTCTTGCTCTCAGGAGTGTTTCTCTTCCTGGATGAGGGTATCTCTCAGTGTGTGTATCCCTGTCAGTTTGCCTGTCTCTGTGTGTGTCTGTGTGTGTCTCTCAGTATGTGTGTCTCTCAGTGTGTTTCTCTGTCTCTCTCAGTGTGTATTTCTCAGTGTGTCTCTCTCATTATGTTTTTGTATCTCTCTCAGTGTGTATCTCAGTCAGTGTGTTTCTCTCATTGTGCGTGTACCTGGGTCTCAAGGTGTGTGTGTGTTTCTCCCTCTGTATGTGTATGTCTCTCAGTGTGTGTCTCTCTCAGTTTGCCTGTCTCTGCGTGTCTCTGCATGTGTCTCTCAGTGGGTTTGGAGTCTCTGAATGTGTGTGTCTCTCTCAGTGTGAGCGTGTCTGATTCTCAGTGTTTGTGTTTGTTTGTTCGCAGGAATGTTTGTTTCTCACACTGTATGTGTAAATCCCTTAGTATGTGTGTCCCTGTGAGTTTCCCTGTCTGTGTGTCTCTGTGTGAGTCTCTCAGTATGTGTGCATGTCTCAGGGTCTTTCTAACTGTCTCTCAGTGTGTGTCTGTCTCAGGGATTCTCTCTAATTGTGAGGGTGTCGGTTGTTAGTGTGTGTGTGTGTTTCTCCCTCTGTACGTGTATGCCTCCCAGTGTGTGTGTCTGTCTCAGTTTACATGTTTGTTTGTGTTTCTGTGTGTGTCTCTCAGTGTTTTGAGTCTCTGAATGTATGTGTCTCTCTCAGTGTGTGTGTGTCTCCCAGTGTGAGTGTGTCTGATTCTCAGTGTTTGTGTTTGTTCGCTCTCAGTAATGTGTGTTTCCCCAGCTGTATGTGTATGTCTCTCAGTGTGTGTGTCACCGTGAGTTTGCCTGTCTGTGTCTCTGTCTGTTTCTCAGTGTGTTTTTAACACTCTCTCAGTGTGTGTCTCTCTCAGGATGTGTGTCTCTCAGTGTGTTTTTGTCTCTTTCACGTTGTGTCTCTGTCAGTGTGTCTTTCTCTTTGTGAGTGTGCCTCCTTCTTAGTGTGTGTCTGTATTTCTCGCACTGTATGTGTGTGTCTCTCAGTGTGTGTGTTGCTCTCAGGCTGCATGTCTCTGTGTGTCTCTGTGTGTTTCTCTCAGTGTGTTTTGACTCTCTAAATGTATGTGTCTGTCTCAGTGTGTTGTCTCTCTCATTGTGAGTGTGTCTTGCTCTCAGGAGTGTTTCTCTTCCTGGATGAGGGTGTCTCTCAGTGTGACCCTGTCAGTTTGCCTGTCTCTGTGTGTCTCTGTGTGTGTCTCTGAGTATGTGTGTCTTTCAGTTGTGTTTCTCTGTCTCTCTCAGTGTGTGTCTTTCTCAGTGTGTCTCTCTCATTGTGTTTTAGTTTCTCGCTCAGTGTGTGTCTCTGCCAGTGTGTTTCTGTCATGGTGAGTGTGCCTGGTTCTTGGTGTGTTTGTGTGTGTTTTTCCCTCTGAATATGTATGTCTCTCAGTGGGTGTCTCTCTCAGTTTGCATGTCTCTGCGTGTCTCTGCATGTGTCTCTCAGTGGGTTTTGAGTCTCTGAATGTGTGGGTCTGTCTCAGTGTGTGTGTGTCTCTCAGTGTGAGTGTGTCTGATTCTCAGTGTTTGTGTTTGTTTGCTCCCAGGAATGTGTTTCTCCCACTGTATGTGTATGTCTCTGAGTGTGTGTGTCCCAGTGAGTTTGCCTCTCTGTGTGTCCCTGTGTGTGTCTCTCTGCATGTGTGTCTCTCTCAGTGCGTTTTGTCTCTGTGTGTGTGTGTCTCTCTCAATAAGTGTGTCTCTCTCAGTGTGAATGTGTCTGATTCTCAGTGTTTGAGTTTGTTTACTCTCAGGAGTATGTGTTTCTCTGACTGTATGTGTATGTCTCTCAGTGTGTGTGTCCCTCTCAGTCTGCATGTCTCTGTGTGTGTCTCTCAGAGTGTTTTGACTCTCTCTCAGTGTGTGTGTCCCTCTCAGTGTGAGTGTGTCTGATTCTCAGTGTTTGTGGGTTTCTTGCTCTCAGGAGTGTTTCTCTTCCTGGCTGAGGGTGTCTCTGAGTGTGTGTATCCCTGTCAGTTTGCCTGTCTCTGTGTGTGTCTGTGTGTGTCTCTGAGTATGTGTGTTTCTCAGTGTGTTTTTCTGTCTCTCTCAATGTGTGTCTTTCTCAGTGTGTCTCTTTCATTGTGTGTTTGTATATCTCTCAGTGTGTATCTCTGCCAGTGTGTTTCTCTTATTCTGAGTGTGCCTGATTCTTAGAGAGTGTGTTTGTGTTTCTCCCTATGTATGTGTATGTCTCTCGCTGTATGTCTCTCAGTTTGCATGTCTCTGTGTGTCTCTGCATGTGTCTCTCAGTTGGTTTTGAGTCTCTGAATGTGTGTGTCTCTCTCAGTGTGAGTGTGTCTGATTCTCAGTGTTTGTGGGTGTCTTGCTCTCAGGAGTGTTTCTCTTCCTGGATGAGGGTGTCTCTCACTGTGTGTGTCCTTGTCAGTTTGCATGTCTCTGTGTATCTCTGTGTGTTTCTCTCACTGTATGTGTATGTCTCTCAGTGTGTGTGTCCCTCTCAGTTTGCATGTCTCTGTGTGTCTCTGTGTGTGTCTCTCAGTGTTTTTTCATTCTCTCTCAGTGTGTGTATCCCTCTCAGTGTGAGTGTGTCAAATTCTCAGTGTTTGCAGGTGTCTTGCTCTCAGGAGTGTTTCTCTTCCTGGATGAGGGTGTCTCTCACTGTGTGTGTCCCTGTCAGGTTGCATGTCTCTGTGTATCTCTGTATGTTTCTCTCACTGTATGTGTATGTCTCTCAGAAACACTAACCGGTTTCCCAACAACACATTTTTCTCACGCACCCAGACACAGCAGAGCCAATGCGAGTGGCAACACCATCATTTTGTAAAGGTCAAAGTCGTGGAGACCCTTGCTGAGTCCAGAACAGCACCTTATGAGGGGAGTCTCTGCACCCGGCCCTGCACCAAGTAGGCACCGCAGGGTGGGGCACATTCAGACAGAATCACATGTCCAGGGCATGGTGTCACCATGTGCTGATCTCTCAGTCACCTTCCTTTTGAGAGCCCAGTCTGGACAGGCCTCCTGCCCAAAGGGGATCAGATGCTCGGGGATGTCCACCTGGAAGATGTCCTTCCCACCCCTTGCTGGGAAGGGCTACAACAGCCAGCTAGGGTTGACGAGCACTGTCAGGTACTTCTATTGCAGGTGGGTAGCAGGGCTTGAATCTCCAGCTCCTCCACCTCATTGGGACCTAGGTTTTCTGGGTGCAAGAAAGTGTCCCCGCTGTCCACAAGACCTGTGTGCAAAGACAGGACACAGAAAGCGAACAAGGTGATTCAAAGTCGCACCACCTAGAGATGAAGACCGTAGCATGAAGGGGGTGTGAGGTGAATTGGGTCCTCTGGCTGAGCAATTCAGGATGGCTCACCTTCAGTTCAGTTCAGTTCAGTTCAGTTGCTCAGTCGTGTCCGACTCTGTGACCCCATGAATCGCAGCACGCCAGGCCTCCCTGTCCATCACCATCTCCCAGAGTTCACTCAGACTTGCGTCCATCGAGTCAGTGATGCCATCCAGCCATCTCATCCTCTGTCGTCCCTTCTCCTCCTGCCACCAGTCCCTCCCAGCATTAGAGTCTTTTCCAATGAGTCAACTCTTCACATGAGGTGGCCAAAGTACTGGAGTTTCAGCTTTAGCATCATTCCTTCCAAGGAAATCCCAGGGCTGATCTTCAGAATGGACTGGTTGGATCTCCTTGCAGTCCAAGGGACTCTCAAGAGTCTTAAGGGAATTCAGGGCAAGGCCAAGCGAGGGAGGGAGCAAAATGAAAGGGAGAGGCCTGGTGCTCCAAGAATGCACCAGGCCACAGGCAGGTCTCAGTCTGCCCACTGCAGGCCACAGGGGCAGAGCAGAAGGGCCCAAGCGGGGAGCCTGTGGACATCAGGTCCCCAAACATTTTGCCAGAAGACAGGTGTTGCTATGGGGCTTTTAGTCACCTGATGCTCAGACACAAATCCCAACAGCAGATTGGGAGCGGGCAGTGAAGTGAGCCTGCACACCTGCCAGGAGCTAGAAAGGGAAGCAGGTACTGGAGGTGGGGACAGGGGTTGGTGGGGGCAGAATCTGGAGAAGGGCGAAGGACCCCGGGAAGGGCACAAACTTGGGAGAAGGCCCAGGCCTCCTGGGAAGGGCATGAGAGAGAGGGGGCTCTCGGCCTGGGGAGGGATGAGGAGTTATGGCCAGTGGGCTATGGGTTTCTGAAGAAAAGCACAGGGTTTCTCCAGTGTCTGGAGAAAGCTGCAGAGTGTGGGGTTGGAAGAGGATGCAGGGCTGTGATGAGTAGGGGCAATAAGCAGATTTCACAGATGGGGAGAGGGCCTTGGGGCTTGGGGGAGGAGATAGTGCTCCAAGGAAGAGAGGGGAGTCCGGGGAGAGGGCTCAGGATCAGAGGATCAGGATGGAGCCACAGGATCTTGGGAAGATCACGGAGTCCTGGGGATTTCCAAGAGGACTCCGGGGGTCCAGGGAGGTCAACAGGGTCCAGAGAAGGGATGCTGAGCTAAAGAGAGAGTGCTAGGGTCCTGGGAAGGGGCGCAGAGTCTGGGGGAGGAGCATGTGAGATAAGAGTTGGGACTTGGGATTGGGTTGCAGGCAAGGAATCTGGGGAAGGGCACCAGGTCCAGGTAAGGAATTCAGAAACAAAGGAAGGGTAGGTTGTCTCTTTCCGGGGTCCAGCCCCGGTGGATCCAGGGAAATCGAAGGGTGGACGGCGTTGGCGAGGAAAGACTTGTTTATTGATTGATATAAGATTAGATTAAGAAATTATAGTGTAGTAAGAAGATTAAGTGGAGGAAGAGGGCTGAATAGCTTGGTTTACGCGGAAGACCAATAAAATTCCAGACAAGGAATTTGCACCATCTACGTTGGGCCACCGGCGCCCACTTGAATATCTAAGGGTGCCTGGCCTTAAGCTCCCTTTCATGTGGGTCTTAACAGCCAGGGCAAGTAAGTAGACCTGGCGAGCCTCCGCGCCCCAGGTGGAGATTCAGCCTGAAATTAAGGTAAAGAGCAGAGAGGGAAAGGGAGAGAAGAAGAGAGAGAGAAAGACACGGGGGGAGCCAGAGTCCCAAGAAACCAGGCCGAGAGACTAGTTCGAGAAACTGGTCCAAGAAGCTGGTCCCATCCTTTATTGTTCAGAAGCCCTTTTATACTTTTGATAAAATATGGAGATCAATGGGTAACACAAAATTATGTATCGTTCGCAACCCAGATTCTTTCCGTATATCATTTTGTATACAAAAGGTCTCAGGTGATTTACATTACCTTCTGGCCAAGAGGCTTGTTAACACTTTTTGGCTCTCTTTCTTAATGAATGTTAATTTTGTTTCCCCTGAAGTGTTTTTCTTTAATCTGCATCTCCTTAAAGCATTAAAGTTACATCTCTATAGAACAAAGGTGCAGTGGGATATAACAAAGAAGGTACTTAACTCAAAGATCTAATGTTGCTAATACCAGGTCTACTACTTGTTTTCCTATATACCAACTGTATCTAAAAATAAAGGATATGAAAATTCAGCAGCAAGCATTGACTCAACAAATGAAACTTTTAATCAGTCCTATTCTAGAGATTTTGACTCTTCGGAAGCCCCTACATTCCTAGGATGTTTTAAGCTTCCTCTGCCTCCTGCTGTCAGGAGGCCTCAAACAATCACACGCGCAGCTGTACGAGTCCTGCAGGGAGGCTAGAAAGCCATCAGAGGGGTATTTGGATTGAAACACTCTTTCAAATGCAGAAGACTAAAGCTCTGAATTGACTTTTTCCAGAAAATGTCAGAAGAGTGGAAAAGGAGAGCACAAAAACCGGCAGATTTTTGTTGGGGTACATGCTTAGGAATTTCCAGAGGGGTCCCTGAAGTCTGAGCATGCCTTGCGTACGTCAGCTTCCTTCCTCATGACCTTGTCACGGGCAGAATTCCTCACACTGGCTCCCGGCAGTCTCTGAAGAAGCCTGGGATTGGAAATGAGAGCACCCAGAGTACAGGGAGTGGTGCAGGACTGGGAGAGGGCTTGGGGTCCCAGGGAGCAACACAGAATCCATAGGAAGAGTGCAGGGTCCTGGGAAGAGAAGTGGATTCTGGGGACGAACTTGGGGTCATGGGGCTGAGGTAGCACTTTACCTGCTTCAGAAGGGGTCATTGTTCAGGTCCTGGCAAATGTACCACAGGATCACATAGAAGATGAACAGGATAGCGAAGAGGAACAGAGCCATGAAGATGCCCTTGGTCACCGGGGAGACCAAGCTTGCATGGTCCCCCCGAGGAGGCGCCACGGGGTCCTGAGGGAGGGACAGTGACGAGAGCAACTCGGGCTGCCACCTGCACCCATAGAGAGATGCTCTGACAGGGAAGAAACTTCTGCAGTCCAGCATCCCTGGGGCAACTGCATGCCTGGGGCCAAGGGCTTGCCCAGTCTGGCAGAGACACCAGGTCCCCTGGACCTCAGCCCACGACTCCTTCCGTGTGGTGCAGCTGGGAGGCTCTGCCCTTGGCTGGTGGGAGTCAAAGAAGCTTAAGGCTGAGGGAGAACTATCAGCCACTGCAGGGCACCTCCAAGAGTGGACCCGGGGTCTCCTTGAGGAGAGAGACTGGGGACATGTGTGGAGGTCTCCCCTATGTTCCTCAGTGCATCCCTAAAAGACGATCCCACTCATCTCTCTGGCACTGGGGGAAAGGACGGATTGGGGAGGTCATACGCTAGTCCCAGCCCATCCCAGCCCATGCCCAACATTACACACTGACATTTTCCTGCACACAGTAACTGGTTCCAGCGCTGTCACCATCCTTTGCTGGATCTTTAAGGAAAAGTGAAAGTCGCTCAGTTGTGTCCAACTCTCTGCCAGTCTCCTCTGTCCATGGAAATCTTGAGGCACTACTGGAATGGGTTGCCATTCCCTTCTCCAGGGGATTTTCCTGATCCAGGAATCAAACCCGGGTCTCCTGCACTGCAGCCAGGTGCTTTATCATGATCCTGAGACACCAGTGAATCTCTAATCTCTAAGAAGTGAGGAGCCAAAAGGGGCTCTAGCCACGAGGGGCGACAGCTGCTTGAACAAATCCCAAGCCTTCTCAAGGACCACCAGGGTGCATCCACCTGTGCCTGGGGTGAGCCAAGGCCCACTCTGGCTACTTTGTCTCCATTGCAGCCCACCCTCCCCGCACCCACCCCAACTCCTTCCCTCCTCTGCAGCCCCTGGTTCTGGACCAGCAACACCCCATCACCTGAGTGCAGAGAAGAGAGGTGAGATCTCAGCCTCCACCCAGCTATACAGAGATCCCCATATTAACCAGATCCCCAGAAGGGGGAGGGGCTTCCCTGGTGGCTCAGATGGTAAAAAAAAATCTGCCTGCAATGGGAGAGACCCAAGTTAGATCCCTGAGTCGGGAAGATCCTTTAGAGACGGGAATGGCAACCCTAGAATTTCACGGACAGCGGAGACCGGTGGCTTCCATGGGGTCACAGAGTCAGACACGACTGAGAGACTGACACGTTCACTTTCAGGAGGGGGATGGAGCAAGTCACCACGTGTTCACTGTCCCTTGTGCTGTGGTCCTCTGCCTTGTAGAGTCTGTGAATGCAGGGTCATTGTGTCTTCCATAGTCAGGAATGGCTTCCCCAGTGGCTCCTGCTTGCGGCTGAGTCGCTTCTGTAGTGTCCTGTGTTGGCAAGCGGGTTCTTTATCCACTACCGCCACCTAGTGGTAAATAATTCGCCTACAGTGCAGGAGCTGCAAGACACGTGGGTTGGATCCCTGGGTCGGGAAAATTCCTTGCGGGAGGAAATGGCAACCCACTCCAGCAGTCCTGCTTGGGAAATTCCATGGACAGAGGAGCCTAGTGGGCTACAGTCCATGAACGACTTAGCATGCGCACATAGTCAGAAGTAATCGAGCCTGATTTCTTCAGTGGAGACTTTCTAGAAACTCCAGTTAGTTACTCACCTAGCAAGAGTCGTTTTCAGTTCCTTAGGAGCGTGATTTTATTCTTCCTTGAGAAGAAATTTTTTCATGACTGAAGAGCAAGGACCACGGAGAAAAAAATTGATCTTAATGGTTTAAAGGAAAACAGAAGTTAGGACTTCTCTTCCCAGCCCCCACCCCACCTCCAAACCTCTGTTCTTGGCTTTCCCCTACTCTCCAGGTGGTTTCTCGGGTGGAGACAGGCAATAAATAGTGATTTCTGTGCTCTGCCCATCAACCCTGCAGTCTAGCCTGTTCTAGTGGGAGGGAGAAGTAGCACTTTGCCGATGGGGTTGTCAGAAAATGTGACTGTCAGATTTGCAAGCACTGGCTGCACAGGCCAGATCACCTTTCACTGCCTCAGCTGCCAACATGGCATTTACCAGCCACCATCAGGAGAGCATTGCTGTTGGAAGGAACGAGGCCACTTGCAGTTTGAGTGAGATCCTTCATGCTCAGTCACTCCGTTGTGACTGACTCTGCGAACCCATGGACTGCAGCCCACCAGGCTCTTCTGTCCATGGGATTTCCCATGCAGGAATACTAGAGTGGCTTGTCATTTCCTCCTGCAGAGGCTCTTCCCAACCTAGGGATCAAACCTTCATCTCCTGTATTGCAGGCAGATTCTTTTCCGCTGAGCCACATTGTGAAATATCTCTGAACAGGCTTAGCTCAGTTCAAGCAAGGAGTGTTTCCCCGTGGTCTTTGCTGCTAAATTCCCTCACTTGTCACTGCTCTGAGTTAGTGTACCATGATTTTCTGTGCTGAATCTTTTCCTATGGTGATAGCAACTTTACTTCCTCAGCATCAGGCCAGGCCAGCAGGACCACCCAATCTGTAAAATATTAGGCACCTACGGTGTACAGGGTATATAGAGGGTGCAGCAGTCAAGCTGGCAGTCAGTAAGACAGAAACCAGGATGAGAGTCTAGTGGAGGCCCTAGAACAGCATGCAAATACCTAGGGCAGAGGCAGGTGTGGGGTTTGCCTACTCAGACCTGAGCAATGTTCAGAAGAGAGACTGAAGAGTGAGGTCAGATATGAATGGCAGAATGGGAGGAGGCTTTGTGGAAGAGCTAACAATAGAAGAGAGAGGGGAAGGTCACTGCGTGTACCGCTAACCCAGAAGTGTGAAGTGCAGTCCTATGTGAGAAGTCCCAATAGGGTCATTCTGTGGCCAGAACAGAAGGTTGTGGTGCAGGGCAAGACAAAAGGAACACGCAAATGCAGATTCTGGTGGGGGCTCGGTGGCTGATATAAATGAATGAAGCTGCCCAGCTGCAGGAAAAACACCAGCCTGGCACAGGGGCCAAGTGTTGTCAGTGCTTTCCCTCTTTTTAAAATTGAGCTGTAAATCCAGATTTTGATGTGGTCTCTCAGAATTTTAAATCGCTGGAAACCATTGTGGAAATGCTAAAAGCATCTTTCTTTCATACTGATATGTCTCCCAGCCCTGTTCTCTTACAGAGGCATCTCATGTTCTGTTGTTTAGCTTTTGTGGTCGATATTGCTCTTTTCATTTGCTTCATTTTCTCTTCTTGAGTTTGTCAGGGTAGATTTTGGGAACAGAAGACAGCAGCCTACACTTCACCACCATCTTGAGAACTACAGGTAAAGCACTAAATCTATAAATAATTTAAGCAGACTTGACATCTTTATAACAGTTTTCCCCCATAAATGAATATGGTATACTGCTAGAGACTTTTTGTTTGAGACTGTTTGAGATTTTTTTTTTTACCCATATCTATCTACAAATTTGTGTTGTAGCCTCTATTAAGATTTTACATATTTCATTAGGCTTCTTAGGTAATTTTGGGGGTTGTGTTGTGAATGGGGCATTTTTAAATTACATCTTCTAAATAGTGCTTTGTGTGTGTGGGAAGGCTCTTGGTTTTGCTGTAGTAATCTTCCATGCAAAGTTTTTTTTGGTCTCTTATTAATTTGAGTATTCCATGTATTGATTTCTTTGAATTCCCTATGTAGATGACCATAATGTCACAAAATATTATCTTTTTCAATAGTCATACTTCTTAGTTCCTTTGATATGCACAGTTCTAACTCTGTGTTCCAGTGAATTTTTGCATCGTATAAGGGAGAGCATGCATCTTTGACACGTTCCTGTCTTTAATGGGAATGCATCGAACATTTCACATTGAAGTATGTTTGCTGTAGATATTAGGAGATGGAAGATCCTTTCTAATCTCAATTTGTTAAAAGTCATATTCATGTTGAATTGGTTTCAGAGGCTTTTTCCACATCCATTGACATGCTCCAATGATTTTCCCTAATTTGTTACTGTGGATAATTATAATTGAGCTATTTTCTAGTTTGAATCATATTTTCATTCTTTAGCCATAACCTGTCTGTTCATGTAATTCACTGCTACATTGAATATGCTATTAGTTTGCTTAGCATATTTGCTACTGTGTGGCTGAACTTTGCTCAAGTGTTCTTTTCATGGTGGGAGTGGGGGTACTCATCTGGTTTTCTAGTCAAGGAGAGCTAGTCGGAAAATAAGTTAAATAATTTCCCCGTTTTGTGTGTGTGTGCTTTAGAAAAGTTTACATAAGATGGAGATTAGTCCTCCCTGACCATTGGTAGAAATGACCACCGAAAATCCCTGTTTTGGAACATTTGAAGGTAGCTTGGGTGTTGACTACAGTTAAAGTTTGTATTATTTAAAGTTTTCTATCACTTTATGGACTGATCTGGTCTTTTTTCAAAAAAGCAATAGTCCGTTTCACCCAGAATTTCAAGTTTACTGCATGATATTTATAATAAAACTTTATTATTATAACAGATGCTGTAAAACACATATAGCAGTAGAGAATGGTATAAGGGACCCAATATGCTTGGCAGCCAGCATCAATCATCTGCAGCACATGGCCGGTCTGGTTCCAATGTCCCCTAACCTTCCCCACATCTCTGCCAGTGGACTAATGTGAAGGTAGTCCAAGACATCAGGATGTTTCATCTCCAAGTATGTCAGTATGCATTTCTAAAAGACAAGGGATATTTTGTAAAACATAAACCCAAAACAATGATCATTCCTAAAAATTTAAATGTTTCAACAAGAGCAAATATCTAGTAATTTTTCACGTTTACCTTATACATTAATTTTTTTTTAGTTTGTTTAGATAGAAATATGGTCTATATATTGTGATTTTTCTTATGTTCCTTAAGTCTTTTTTAATCAATAGGTTTCCCCTGCATCATCTTTTTTTCTTTGTTTAAAAAAAAAAGTGTTTGTTGTGAAAAGAAAAAGCAAGTTTTGTATTTTTCAAGTTTTCCATAATATAGATTAGGTTGAATGAAACAGTTTGATGTCATTTAACATGACTGGCCCTTCAACAGTTCTTTAAATTGCTAGTTAGAGGTAGAAGCTTGATTAACTTGTTTATCTACAAGACTGCTACCTAGGTGACGCCATGTACTTCCATTAAGAACATAATGTTTTCTTTTCCTTTGTGCTGAGTTGGCAGTCATTGATGATCCTCACCTTCATTTACCCATTGAGGGTTGCAGAGGGGTAATGTTCAAATTCTCTCATTCAGTTTTAGTTTATTACCTAAAGTACATTCATATGGAGAAACGTTTCCTTGTCCACCATTTGCTTATCTTTAGAGAATCATATAACATATTTGCTGTGTCTTTACGTCATTCAAGTAGGTTTGGCATCTATAGTTTATAGAGTTTTAATTTATATTGTTTATGTGTTATTTTTTTTCTTTAGTATCTGGTCATATTTTAAAAAAAAGCCTCTTTCATAAATATTTTCAAGTAACTGGCATTTGTTTTTTGGCCTTACTGCTTTCCAACTCATTATTTCTACACTTATCTTTATTTTTTCCTACCTTCTATTACCTAAGGTTTCCTATGATGTTCATTACCTAGCTTCTTGAATTTCTTGGGGGATTTAGATAGCTCTTGTTTTCTAACACATCTATTTCAGGATATATATTTCCCTTTGAGTACCATTTTGGCTCTTTTGCAGAAGCCATGCTATTTAACTCTATGTATATTGCTTGAGAAATCTGTATGCAGGTCAGGAAGCAACAGTTAGAACTGGACATGGAACAACAGACTGGTTCCAAATAGGAAAAGGAGTACGTCGAGGCTGTATATTGTCACCCTGCTTATTTAACTTATATGCAGAGTACATCATGAGAAACGCTAGACTGGAAGAAACACAAGCTGGAATCAAGATTGCCGGGAGAAATATCAATAACCTCAGATATGCAGATGACACCACCCTTACGGCAGAAAGTGAAGAGGAGCTAAAAAGCCTCCTGATGAAGGTGAAAGAGGAGAGTGAAAAAGTTGGCTTAAAGCTCAACATTCAGAAAACGAAGATCATGGCATCCGGTCCCATCAATACATGGGAAATAGAGGGGGAAACAGTGGAAACAGTGAAAAACAGTGTCAGATTTTATTTTTGGGGGCTCCCAAATCACTGCAGATGGTGACTGCAGCCATGAAATTAAAAGACGCTTACTCCTTGGAAGAAAAGTTATGACCAACCTAGATAGTATATTCAAAAGCAGAGACATTACTTTGCCGACTAAGGTCCGAATAGTCAAGGCTATGGTTTTTCCTGTGGTCACATATGGATGTGAGAGTTGGACTGTGAAGAAGGCTGAGCGCTGAAGAATTGATGCTTTTGAAATGTGGTGTTGGCGAAGACTCTTGAGAGTCCCTTGGACTGCAAGGAGATCCAACCAGTCCATTCTGAAGGAGATCAGCCCTGGGATTTCTTTGGAAGGAATGATGCTGAAGCTGAAACTCCAGTACTTTGGCCACCTCATGCGAAGAGTTGACTCATTGGAAAAGACTCTGATGCTGGGAGGGATTGGGGGCAGGAGGAGAAGGGGACGACAGAGGATGAGATGGCTGGATGGCATCACTGACTCGATGGACGTGAGTCTGGGTGGACTCTGGGAGTTGGTGATGGACAGGGAGGCCTGGCATGCTGCGATTCATGGGGTCGCAGAGAGTCGGACACGACTGAGCGACTGAAGTGAACTGAACTGATATTGCTTGAATTATTTTTATAAGTTGACTAAATCACTCTGTTACTTATGCTATTAGAAATTTTCAATATATGCCCCCAAAATAGCAAGTGTAAAATTTAGTTTTGAGAAGGCTGTGAAGATGATGATGAAAGATGCATTATTTGTGGAAAGTTTCAGAGCCCAGGGGTATTTTGTTTTATTATTTTTTTTTATTAATTACAGAAGAGACAAACATATTTAACTGCTGGTGACAGAGCTGGGTTTATGCCAGGAATGCAAAGGAGTTTACTAGAAGATCAGTCACTATAATTGGCTGCATGTAACAGTCAAGGATTGTCCAGGAAAATAGAAATAACTGTGAATACTTAACATGGAGAGAACATAATGCAAGGGGTTGGTTACAAAAGTGGTAGGAAGCCAAGCAGGAAAGAATTGGGAAACCCAGTTGTTAGCAACACGAGGAAATCACTCACCTCTAGGATGGAAGGACAAAGAAAGGAGACGGTATTACTGGAACCTGGGTGTTGGATTCAACAGGATCCAGAGCCATGATGGGCCAATCTCATGGCTGAATGGCTGGAGCCATGAATATAGAACCACTGAAGGACAAGAACCACCTGATGCAGAGGAAGGAGAAAAATCTTTGACTGCTCTGTCTCCCAGGATTCTAATTTCTTGCTGGTGTGTCTGGTGAGCTGAACCAAAATGGCAGCCAACTGTTGGCTAGTTTGTTTGCAGCCTGCCAGACTCGGCCCCTGTGTAATCTAGAACAGAGCAAGGAAGAATGAGGGATGGATCTGGGAATGCATAAGCCCAGGATTGCCTCATTAAAATAACAGATTGAGTGAGAAAAATCAGACCTACATTGATGCAGGGAAGTATTAATAAAAATCAACATCCAGTCATCATAAAAAGAAGGGTTAGTCCAAAGTATTCAACTGAGGTAATGAGTTTTGGGGAGGAAGACCAGAGAGACAAAGTGCCATTCTTATCACATCATATCAAGGGTACATACTATCAACATGATTTATCACCATTGATATTTACCTCGATCACCTAGCTGAAGTAGCATTTGTCATGTTTTCTCCTCTCTTGAGCTCAGATGCAGAAATAAGGAAGAGAGGAAGATAGCACTTGGATCATGTCCTAAATAACCAGCCAGAAATCACTGCTAACTGTGGCTAACTTGTCACACAGATTCAGTTCAGTTCAGTCGCTCAAGTCATGTCCGACTCTTTGCGACCCCATGAACTGCAGTGCGTCAGGCCTCCCTGTCCATCACCAGCTCCCGGAGTTCACCTAAACTCATGTGCATCGAGTCGGTGATGCCATCCAGCTATCTCATCCTCTGTCGTCCCCTTCTCCTCCTGCCCCCAATCCCTCCCAGCATCAGGGTCTTTTCCAATGAGTCAAGTCTTCGCATGAGGTGGCCAAAGTATTGGAGTTTCAGCCTCAGCATCAGTCCTTCCCATGAACACCCAGGACTGGTCTCCTTTAGCATGGACTGGTTGGATCTCCTTGCAGTTCAAAGGAATCACAAGAGTCTTCTCCAGCCCCACAGTTCAAAAGCATCAAATCTTTGGTGCTCAGCTTTCTTCACAGTCCAAATCTCACATCCATACGTAACCACTGGAAAAACCATGGCCTAGACTAGACGGACCTTTGCTGGCAAAGTAATATCTCTACTTTTTAATATGCTGTCTAGGTTGGTCATAACTTTCCTTCCAAGGAGTAAGTGTCTTTTAATTTCATGGCTGCAGTCACCATCTGCAGTGATTTGGGAGCCCCAAAAGATAAAGTCTGACACTGTTGCCACTGTTTCCCCATCTATTTGCCATGAAGTGATGGGACCAGATGCCATGAGTTTAGTTTTCTGAATGTCGAGCTTTAAGCCAACTTTTTTCACTCTTCTCTTTCAGTTTCATCAAGAGGCCTTTTAGTTCCTCTTCACTTTCTGCCATAAGGGTGGTGTCACCTGCATATCTGCGGTTATTGATATTTCTCCCGGCAATCTTGATTCCAGCTTGTGCTTCTTCCAGTCCAGCGTTTCTCATGATGTACTCTGCATATAAGTTAAATAAGCAGGGTGGCAATATGCAGCCTTGACGTACTCCTTTTCCTATTTGAAAACATTCTGTTGTTCCATGTCCAGTTCTAACTGTTGCTTCCTGACTTGCATATAGGTTTCTCAAGAGGCCAGTCAGGTGGTCTGGTATTCCCATCTCTTTAAGAATTTTCCACAGTTTATTGTGATCCACACAGTCAAAAGCTTTGGCATAGTCAATAAAGCAGCAACAGATGTTTTTCTGGAACTCTCTTGCTTTTTCCATGATCCAGCAGATGTTGGCAATTTCATCGCTGGTTCCTCTGCCTTTCCTAAAACCAGCTTGAACGTCTGGAAGTTCACGGTTCACGTATTGCTGAAGCCTGGCTTGGAGAATTTTGAGCATTACTTTCCTAGCGTGTGAGATGAGTGCAATTGTGCACATCTTTGGCATTGCCTTTCTTTGGGATTGGAATGAAACCTGACCTTTTCCAGTCCTGTGGCCTCTGCTGAGTTTTCCAAATTTGCTGGCATATTGAGTGCAGCACTTTCACAGCATCATCTTTCAGGATGTGAAGTAGCTCAACTGGAATTCCATCACCTCCTCTAGCTTTGTTCGTAGTGATGCTTTCTAAGGCCCACTTGACTTCACATTCCACGATGTCTGGCTCTAGGTGAGTGATCACACCATCGTGATTATCTGGGTCATGAAGCTCTTTTTTGTACAGTTCTTCTGTGTATTCTTGCCACCTCTTCTTAATCTCTTCTGCTTCTGTTAGGTCCGTACCATTTCTGTCCTTTATTGAGCAGATTACAACCCAACAAAAAATATTCAGCCCTGTTTCCTGCAGTGAAACAGAAGTCTTCCAACATGCAAAACAATAAATGGGATCATGGTGTAAACAGAGAATATATGGCAGTTTGTGTCCAACTTACGGGGACCCTGAATATCAGAGGAAGGGGTGTGGACCTTATGTTACACACTAAGTTGCTTCAGTCGTGTCAGACTCTTTGCGACCCTAGGGACTGTACTTTTCCAGGCTCCTCTGTCCATGGGATCCTCCAGGCAAGAATACTGGAGTGGGTTGCCATTTCCTTCTCCAGGAGATCTTCCCTACCCAGGGATCGAACCTGCATCTCTTATGTCTCCAGCATTGGCAGGCAGGTCCGTTTCCCCTGGTGCCACCTGGGAAGCTTTTCTTTTATGGGTGGTAGATAATTAAGCAGCAGAGTGACATGATCACACCTGGGCTCCTCTCATCCTCCCCAGTTCCTTTTGGAGTGGGATTTGGATCTGTTTTCTTATATACTGTCCTCCCCGGGTATGAGGAAGGCTTAAATGTGCTCACTTTGCGATGTACTTATGAATATCTCAAAAGAAGGCCCATTTAAGCTCCCGTCTAAGAACAATCCTTTGCTCATTTTGAGATTAAGGTGTTTCAATAAGTCACACATTCAGTTCACCTGTGTTCTCTTTATTCTTTCAGGTCAAATTCCATCCAGTGACTGCTCAACATCATGGCCCAAAACCCTGGAAAGCATGAAGTCTTGATGAGGAGCTGAAAACACCAGTTGAGCATCTTCATTCTTCATTGTGTATTATGGACTCCCTATCCTATGGTCATGTGCACCATTGTATTTCCGTCTGAACTCTGATTGTAGGCCTATTTTTGTGCTCAGGTATCTATCACCTCACTGTCTTGACCTCTCTGTTGCTAGAAGGGTGGATTTGCTAAACTAACACTGTCTCAGGTCCTTTTTGACTTAAGCAAAAGTGAAACAGAATTACTAAATACTTGTTTCACACACTCACTTTTCTGTAATAGTGACAGGAAGGCCAGGCCTGGAATTCGAAACTGTGAGGGGTACTTGTTTCTTGTGTACTGACATTTAACACATACACTGTCATGGAAGGGCCAGAATGTTTATCTTCTTAGAAGAGTCAAAGTTGTCTGTATCTTGGATGTGCCAGAGGAAAGGCGCATCCATCCTTTCCTTTTAGGTAAGGACTGGGTTTTATACTTCTGGAAGTCATCAGAATATTGTACTCCTCCAAACCTAAATTGCCTTCCTATTGTGCCTAGTTGGTCATTGCCTCCTAAATGCCACTTTGGTTATCCCAGAACTTGGAGGACACGGGCTCAGCTTGTCATTCTATGAGGAGCTCTTTGTTGCCATCATTTTGTTCTTTCATGGCAGTGATCAGATTTTGGGATCTTTTTAAAGCTACCTATGGCCTAAAATGGTTCTGTCTCTGTTGGTGACGTGTCAGGCGCCTCTCCTACAGATGTTTGCAGAGGTGTGTTTGCGTCACTGCTCCTGTTGTGTTTATGGCTGTGTTGACCTGTTGCATGTGCTACTGCTAAGTCACTTCAGTCGTGTTCAACTCTGTGTGACCCCATAGATGGCATCCCACCAGGCTGCCCCGTCCCTGGGATTCTCCAGGCAAGAACACTGGAGTGGGTTGCCATTTCCTTCTCCAGTGCATGAAAGTGAAAAGTGAAAGTGAAGTCGCTCAGCCGTGTCCGTTTCTTAGCGACCCCATGGACTGCAGCCTACCAGGCTCCTCCGCCCCTGGGATTTTCCAGGGGAAGAGTACTGGAGTGGGCTGTCATTGCCTTCTCCGGTTGCATGTATTGGGGGCCAAATAAAGTTGATTCAACCAGATTGCAGGAGCCATGAGTAAGACATTATCTAGCAAACACTTTCTGATCTCCCACGGAGTGCCAAGGACCATGGTGGACACCAAGACCACAGAGCATGACCAGTAACCCTTACCCAGAGGAGCTCACAATCTTGATAGCTAGGTTGCTCCAAAGTTTTGACTATTCTTCAGAGTTCTGATAAAGTTGGTTCTTACACTTTCTGCTTGAGTTTTTGAAGTTTCTGAGGTTCTACACATTTTCTTTTTAGAAAAATTTTAAAATGTGATATCCATTCTCGAATAGTTGTAGTACACATCAGGAGTGAGTTGGGTAGTTTCTGGATTTTGAGGAATTTTACAATTCCATTTAAGTTCTTGAATTTATCTACCATACATAGATTTGTTCTTAGTGTTTCCTTTTTATCTTTCCAACGTCTTCAGTGTAGGGCTTGTAGAATTGTAGTTATAGTCAGTATTTCATTTCTGGTATTAGTCATTTGTCTTCTCCTTTTCGATTTTGTTTATCTGGCTAGAGTTTTATCAATTTTGTTGATCTTTCCAATGAACCAATTTTTTTGCCATGATTTTTTTTTCTTTATTTTTGATTTTTTTCCTCCTATGTTTCTAGTTTGTTTTCAGATTGCTTTGGGTAAAGTTTTCTCTTTTTTTTCTAAGTTAAGGTGGGAGCACAGATTATTGCTTGAGGTCCTTCTTCTTTCTTAACCTAAACATTAAATGATATAATTTTCCCTCTTAACACTGATTTAGCTGCATGCCATGAATTGTAATACATTGCACTTTCCTTTTAATTCATTCTATTGCAGTTTCTGCTCCCTTGAGACTCTCTTTGACCTATGGATGGTTGTTTAATTTCCAAGTGTTTTGAGATTTTCTTCTCCTTCCATATTGCTTGATCTCTATTTTCATTCCTTTCTTGTCAGAGAACATACTCTGCATCATTTACAGTTTTTCAATGTCTTTTGAGGATATAGGATTCTATCTTGGTGGATGTTTCCCATGTACTCGAAATAAATGTGCATTTTGCTGTGGTTGATGCAGTGATGCTTAGACCCAGTGTTTGTGAATCATGCAGGGCCCAGCCTGCCCCTTGGGCCAATGGTTCAGTTCTCCATGCTTTTGGTATTTCTGCCTAGGGTGAAATTCCTACATGCACAGCTCAGGTCAAACTCAGGAGTTCCTACAACATGCTTGGAATCCCTTGCTCATATTTGCTCTTCTCCACTCTCTGCCCTCACTCTTTTGGCGACCAGGAGGCTCTCCTTCTGGTCCTCTCACTCTGATGGGGGTATTTAGTTTCCTCCCTCTGTCGTGTACTTCCCTTGAATGGATTCACCTAGATCACCAAGTGGTGAGGTAATACAAAAATAGCACAACCAGTCACTTCTCACAAATTTTTTTTCTTTACAGAGAGAAAAACGCCCCTCCCTCAAAATTTTAGGTTGTCTACCATGCTGTTATTGAGTCTTCCACCACAGGGTTACAAATCTAGACCTGGGGTTTTGCTTCTATCCATGTTATAAATCCCTCAGTATGTTCATGCTACTTTGCTTTACACCAGGGATCAGCAAATTTTTCCTGGTAAATGGCTAAATTGTAAATATTTTTGTCCTTGTAGGCCATACTTTCTCTGAGATAGACAGATTTTAAATTTTTATTTTTTGTATTATATTCATAATAATTTTGTCTTTAATGTATTCATATTTAATGTTTATGATCAATTTAGTTACTTAATTGATCAATTTACTTAATATTAAGGGTTAATTATTAATATC